>NC_142954.1:11164526-11257026 GCF_046866305.1 Octopus bimaculoides | reverse complement strand
GTGCGCGTGTGTGTATGTGTATGTTTTCTGTGCGTGCGTGTGTGTTTGTGTGTATGTGTATGTTGTGTGTATGTGCGTTGCTGTGTACGTGTGTGTGCGTGCGTTTGCTATTGTATATGCGTGTGTTGTTTATGCCCATGTGTGTGTGATTGTATGCGTGTCTGTGTGAGTGTGTAGTGTTGGTGAGAAGTGTGTGGGTGTGTGCGTGTGTGTGTATGTGTGTGGATGTGCGTGTGTGTGTGGGATTGTGAGTGTTAGGTACGGGTGTGTGTGTGTTTATGTGTGTCTGTATGTGTGTCTCCGTGTGCGCGTGTGTGTATATTTTTTGTGCGTGCGTGTATGTGTATATTGTGTATGTTTTCGTGCGTGCGTGTGTGTTATGTATGTGAGTGAGTATTGTGTATGTGAGAGGTGTGTGTGCATGTGTGTATATGTGTATGTGTGTTGTGTATGTGTGTGTGTGTGTGTGTGGTTTTATGTATGTGAGGGGTGTGTATGTGTTTGTTTATATGTGTGCGTGCGTATGTGTGCCAGGTATGTGTGTTATTTTGTGTGTGCACTCCTGTGTGTATGTGTGTGCATGTGTATGTAGGCGTGCGCGTATATATGGGTGTGTGTGTGTATATATGTGCGTTCGGCTATGTGTGTGTGAGGGCGCGTATGTATGTTTGTCATGTATGTGGGCGGTATATATGTAAGGTATGTGTGCGTGTAGGTAGGGGTGAGATAAAAAGTGGAAAAAAGCAGTGAGTGTAAGAACAAGAGAATAATGGATATAATGTAAAGGGGACGACCGGGGGGGGGGGGGGGTAAAAAAAAAAAAAAAATAAAGTAAAGTGTTGCAGGGACGTAAAGGGGAGAGTCATAAGGAAGAGAAGGCTGCGCTGAGTCGGAAGGGGAAAGAAGAATTAAGGTTGAAAATGTAGCGTTGCTCCAAGTGGAGTCGCGAGGGAGTGGACCCATGGTGCAGGGCGAGGCCAAAAACGGAGATGTTAGAGGGAGAGTGGTTGGGCAGCTGGAAGTGACGGCCGACAGGGGAGTCCGAACCTAGCCGAACGTCCCTTAGGTGTTCGGTGAAACGGTCGGCCAGCCGGCGGCCCGTCTGCCCCACGTAGAGTTGGTTGCATAGGGTGCATTTGATGCAGTAAATTAGGTTGGAGGAGGTGCAGGTGAAACTGTGTGGAATGTGAAGAGTTTGTAGGTTCGATCCGGTGACAGAGGTAGTGTTGGTGATGAAGGGGCAGGTGTGACAGCGGGATCTGGAGCACGGGAAGGAGCCGGGTGGGGAGGAAGAGGAGAAGGTACTGCGGACCAGTAGATCGCGTAGGTTGCGGGCGCGTTTGAAAGCGGAAAGGGGTGGGTTGGGGAAAATGGGGTGGGTAGTGGGATCGAGCTGGAGGCGACGGAAGGCCCGTAGGATCCTCCGACGAAGGGGTAGGGTGGCAGGGTGGAAACGGAGTGGGAAGGGGGTACGGTTAGGGGATTGGTGTGGGGGAGGAGAGAGGGCGGTGGTGCGGTCGATTCGACGAGCGCGGGCGAGGGCGGATTGGACAAGGTGGGAGGGGTATCCTCGATGCATGAACAGACGAGCAAGATACTGGGACTGGGTCTCGAAATCCTGGTCCAGGCTGCACAAACGTCGGAGGCGGAGGAACTGGGAGTAGGGGATGGCTCGTTTGGTGTGGAATGGATGGGAGGAGGAGAAGTTGAGGTAGAGGTGGGAGTCAGTGGGTTTGAAGAAGGCGGAGGTAGTGAGATAGTTGGAGGGGGGGTTGATGGAAAGAGAGATGTCGAGGAAGTTGACAGAGGTGTCAGAGATGGTAGAAGTAAAGTCAAGAGCAGGGTAGAAGTTAGAGAGGAAGGAGATGAAAAGGCAGAGCTGTTCGCGGGAGAGGGAGGTGGCTCCTATACAGTCATCTATGTAGTGACCGTATAGTTCCGGGGTCGGACCGGAGAATTGGGAGAATACTTGGGCCTCAATGTAACCAACAAAGAGGTTGGCGTAATTGGGCCCCATTCTCGTCCCCATCGCGACCCCAGATTCCTGTTGGTAGGTATCTCCGGCGAACGTGAAGCAGTTGAGGGTGAGGACGAGTTCTGCCAGACGAAGCAGGGTAGGGGTGCTAGGTGTGGGGTCAGGGCGGCGGTCAAGGAAGTATTGGAGGGCTGAGAGACCATCGTTGTGTGGAATCACGGTGTATAGGGATTTGATGTCCAGGGTGAAGAGGAGGTGTGAGGGGCCGGGAGGGAAAGAAAAGGAATTGAAGAGGCGAAGGGCGTGGTTGGTGTCGTGTATGTGGGATGGGAGGGCAGCAACTAACGGGGATAGGATATGGTCGAGGTATTTTGAAATGAGTTCGGTGGGGCAATTGCAAGCAGAGACAATGGGGCGGCCAGGGTTGTTAGGTTTGTGGATCTTGGGAAGGAAGTAGATGGAGGAGGTGCGAGGTGTGCGGACGATGAGGTTGGTGGCGGTAGCGGGGAGAGCAGAGGAGGAGATGAGGTCATGGATTGTGGAGGACACAAGCCGTTGGTAGGAGGGGGTGGGGTCGGAGGGGAGGAGGCGGTAGAAGAGGGGATTGTGAAGCTGGCTGAGCGCTTCCCCCTTGTAAAGGTCCGCGCGCCACACCACCACTGCTCCACCTTTGTCCGCCGGCTTGATGACGATGTCATATATATATATATATATATATATATATATATATATATATATATGTATGTATATATATATATGTATGTATATACATATATATACACACACACACACACACAGAGGGGGAAAATAGATGTGTGCCGAACATTATATAAGTTAAATTGGAAAGTTAAATAAATGTGTTATGTCTACACAGTACCATGTTTACAGTGTTTGTTTAAAAGTCTGTATTAAGTAAAATAAACAGATATACCGTAAAAAAAAAGATATATATGTCCCTGGGTGAATATAATGATCATGTATGAAGTGAAACTTTTAAAGCAGTGTGGGGGAGAGAAAGAGTAATTTCGTATTGTTTAATTAAAAATCAGAAAAAAAAATTGATTTTATAAAAGTAAGAAAAAGTACATTAATTACATTCTAATTAGCTCTGAATTGCTTTACAAATCAGACGTGATTTAATTCTCTGGCATCCAAGCCAGCAGCTATTTATTCCTGGGTGCTCTAGATTATCAACCTTCAGCTTGTCACATGGCTATGCTTTTAATCTCTCACCTAACTCCATCACTGAACCAAGTAGCTACCCCTTCACGTTTCTGCCAAATTCAGACACTTGTGAGGGAGAGGCACCACTTCGTAGGGCACTCAAGCCCTTTGCTTGTCATTTGTCAGGACTCATTTTTCTATCCTTTCATTTTTTTTTTTTAGTTTGTAGCAGATGGTCTTCTTTGAATTCAAATCGGGAATGTTTAAGTTTGAAAATTCAAAACTTCTGGCAAAAATATCACTTATTCAGTAATGCTGACCAAAATTAAATTTAGCTGTTTCCCTGAACTGTATTATAATGCCTATTGGCATTTTTCTAGCCAATTATTCCTTAATATCAGATTTTGGTAGGTATTAACAGACAAAAAGCTTATTAGCTGTTGTTATTATTAGTATTGTGGAGGCGCAATGGCCCAGTGGTTAGGGTAGTGGACTCGTGGTCATAGGATCGCGGTTTCGATTCCCAGACCAGGCGTTGTGAGTGTTTATTGAGCGAAAACACCTAAAACCTCCACGAGGCTCCGGCAGGGGATGGTGGCGAACCCTGCTGTACTCTTTCACCACAACTTTCTCTCACTCTTTCTTCCTGTTTCTGTTGTGCCTGTAATTCAAAGGGTCAGCCTTGTCACACTCTGTGTCACACTGAATATCCCCGAGAACTACGTTAAGGGTACACGTGTCTGTGGAGTGCTCAGCCATTTGCATGTTCGTTTCATGAGCAGGCTGTTCCGTTGATCTGATCAACTGGAACCCTCGACGGAGTGCCAACAGCAACAATATATTAGTATTATTAAGGCCTTGAGCTGGCAGAATTGTTAGCATACTGGGCAAAATGATCCATGGTATTTCCTCTGGTTTTAAATTCTGAGTCCAAATACCACTGAGATTAACTCTACCTTTCAGGGTTGATTAAAATAATACCAGTTGAATACTGGATTTGATGTAATTGACTACCCATCCCTGTAGCTTGAAAAAGTTTTCTTAGCGGTCCAGATCGCTGTAAGACATTGTAGTACAAATGGATTAGAATGAGCCATAAATTTAAACTCAAGAAGTTTTCTTTCAACAAATGATCAAACTGCTAATTTAGTGTCTTTGGTTTATGACACCTATTGATTGTACCTGTCATTGAATCAGAGGAAAAATTATAGTCTTTTCCAGTTGTTTTAATCTATTTGAAAACCTATTAATTTAATTTTCACAATAAGTGGGTGAATATATTAACATCTTTTGTTATTTATTTGTTGTACAATTGATTGGAAATGTGAGTAATGATACGGTTAATTTTGATAACATGTAGCTGCATGACTTTTGAAATCAATGGCTGAGAGTTAATCACAACAAAGTAAACATTTATCATATTTGAGAGTCAGGTGACACTCATCACATATCTTTTTATCTTTTACTTGTTTCAATTACTTGACCATGGCCATGCTGGTGCACCACCTTGGAGAATTTTTTAGTCAAGTGAATCAACCCTGGGACTTATTTTTTAAAGCCTAGTACTTTTTCTATCATTCCCTTTTGCTGAACTGCTAGGTTATGGAGATGTAAATATACCAACACCAGTTGTCAAGCTATTGTGGGGGGACTAAACACAGACACAAAGACACACATGCAGGTAGGAGTGAAAAGAGGAAGTAGGTGCCAGAGCAAGAGAGGAGAGATGGGTGAGAGGAAGTAGGTGTGAAAGGAAGAGAGGAGAGAGGAGGAGGGTTAGATGAAGAGGGGAGGAGAATTGAGCCCATGTGATGCAAAGGAATGAAGAGAGAAGATTAATCCCAGCTCACAGCAAACACAGACAGGTGTTGTAAAGAGTGACCAGTAGAACGAAAATGGCGTGAGACCAAGGTGTTGTTGCCAAGTCTGATGTCTTGGAGGTGTTCTGTGAACTGGTCAGCCAAGCGGCATCCCATTTGATATATATATATATATAAATATATATATATGTATATCATTCTTCTTTCTATCAGCCCCTTCACATTTACTTCGTTCATTCCACTCTTTGTTCTTTTGTTCCCCCTCTCTCACATTTCCTGGCCTTCTCTTCATGCTCACCTTCCCTCCTCTTTCACTTCACTCTGTCCCTTTCATTTTTTTCTCACCCTTCCTTATTTCTTTTATCCCTCTGCCTCTACCTCTCTCGCTCTCTCTTCTCTCCCCCACGTGACCGGTGTTCGGCCAAGCCTGACCTTTCTCTCTTGGTTCAACTATCATCCTTGCAACATCTATATTTCTCCCTGTGTCTGTCTAATTTTATGTCTCTGCCATAAGGCTTTACTTCCACACACGCCAGCTTAATTTAATTCGTCCTTAGTCAAAAGACACCCATTGTTAATGTCCTGTTATTTGTATTTGTAATTGTGTACTATTTCTCCGTTTTTTCTGTCCTTGTTTTCATATACATTCACTGCTTTCTTCTAAGGAATCTAATGCTCTTAGCTTAGTTTTTCCTTGGAGCTGGCCAGATTGGAGCAATCTCGAGTATAACCAGCCGAAATTGCAAAGATAATCTGGAACTCGACTGAAGAAAGAAAACTCCGAATGACCCGTCCTTGTTTTCTTTATATCGTCTATCTGGAAGTTTTGTTGTCCCCTTTTTTGTATCACCTAACTGTCTGGATGTTTTGCGTTCTTGCCCCATTTTTGTATTTTTCATATATATACATATATATATATATATATATATATATATATATATATACACATCAATACACAGTCCTCTTTCAGTTTCCAACTACCAAATCCATTCACAAAGATTTGGTCAGCCCATGATTATAAAAGACACTATTCCAAGGTACCATGCAGTGGGATTGAACCTGGAATCATGTAGTTGGGAAGCAAGCTTCTTACATCACAGCCTTCTCTCCATTTGCTAGTTAGGCTATTTCAGGTCTGTAAAGGATTTTAATTCTCTGATCCAGGGGAGATAACCTGTCTTCATTAACGTTTGTATATGTGAGCCATTAAATCTCGATATCTGAGTGTTTTCTATTGTCTCTGTAGTAGAAAGTTTAACTATTTTGTCTTTGTGTAGAGTCTGACAAGCTGTCCACAAGGCTGTGGATATGAAATCTTTGGTAACTCTAAGACTAGAATTTAACTTTTGATTTTAATAATGACTGCTCTATTCTTTAGAGTGTGTGTCTTTCCCGATATGTTTTATTGGCTATATAAATGTATACACACACACACACACACACACATATATATATAGTGAGAATTTACAAAAAAAAAACAAAAGACGAAGACAGGTGTATAAACAACAAACAGATGTATTAGTTTAATGCTCAGGAAGTGAGAAAGTCTTTTATGTTTCAAGCCTATGCTCTTCGACAGAAAGGAACACAGAAAGAAACAGAGAGAGAAAAGAGAAAAAAGGTTTAGTGGTTAGCGATCTATCATGGCGAATGCTAGACAGAGGGGTCACAGAGCTAGGAAGAAGGGGAGATATTAAAGTAGTGGTGATCCCAAAATGAAGGTGTGCGTGCATGTGTATGTCTGAGTGTGTATGTGCGTGTGGAAGGGGACTGGTGACCTTGACGGTCACGTGTGTGCATGTGTACGTGTGTGGATGATGGTGTAGGTGCTGGAAAGTGGTCAGTGCTAGTGTGTGCGCTGGTGTGGGTGCTGGGAAATGGTCAGTGCTAGTGTGTGCGGTGTGGTGTGATGTGGCGTGGTATAGTGGTAAGTGGTGTGGTGGTGTTGGAGTGGGGGGAGGCGAGAGTGGCGGAAGCAAGGGTGGAGTCTAAGGGATGGGGGTGGGGTGGGATGGGATGTATAGGGATGGTGGGTTCGAATGTGATGGGGAGGGTGGAAGGGATAAGGTGGGTAGGAGTGAAAAGAGGAAGTAGTTGCCAGAGTAAGAGAGGAAAGATGGGAGGGAGGAAGTAGGTGTGAGAGGAAGAGAGGAGAGAGGAGGAGGGTTAGATGAAGAGGGGAGGAGAGTTGAGCCCATGTGATGCAAAGGAGTGAAGAGAGAAGATTAATCCCTGCTCACAGCAAAGACGGCAGTCAGGATGGCTCCTGTGCAAGGACAGTCTGAACATAGACAGGTGTTGTAAAGAGTGACCAGTAGAGCGAAAATGGCGTGAGACCAGGGTGTTGTTGGCAAGTCTGATGTCTTGGAGGTGTTCTGCGAAGGAGAAAGCAGGAGATGCAGTAGATGACATTGCTAGAAGTGCAGGTGAAGGAGTCAGTGATATGATAGGGTCAATGATGGGTGCCTGTGAGGAGGGTGGTGTAGGTGAGGTAAGAAAGAGCAGGTGCAGCAGCATGGGTGGGAGCTGAGAAACGACCCAGGTTGGGAGGTTGGGTTCGGGAAGAAGCTGTGAACCAGGAGGTCTCGTAGTTTGTGGGCTCGTTGGAAGGAGGGGGGGTTGGGTTAGGGAAGATGTGCGAAGTGCAGGGGTCGGACTGAAGTCACCAGAAGATTGAATGCTGACCGAAATGTCGAGAAAGGCAACTGAGGTGTCAGAAATAGTGCAGGAGAAGTGGAGGGCATGATGGAGAGAGTGGGACCAGTGAAACTTGAGAATATTTGGGCCTCAACGTAACCAACGAACAGGTTCACATAGTTGGGGCCCATTCTCATTCCCATGGCCATTCTCGAGATCTCCTGATAAAAATCACATGCAAACGAGAAGAAGCTGAGTGAGAGGACAAGTTCGGCCAGATGAAGGAGTGTGGATGTGTCAGATTGGGGGTTGGGTCGAAGGTCAAGGAAATATTGGAGTGCATGCAGTTCTTCGTGGTGAGGGATGACCATGTATAGACTCTTGATGTCAAGAGTGAAGAGAAGTTTAGAGGGGCCAGGAGGGAAGGAGAAAGAGTTGAACAAACGAAGAGCATGGTTGGTGTCATGGATGTGAGAGGGGAGGGAAGCTACTAGGGAAGCAAGGGCACAGTCAAGATATCTGGATATATATATATATATATATATATATATATATATATATATATTTCGTATGTGTATTTCGTGTGCAAGATTCTTGATATATATATATATATATATATATATATATAGGGTCATCCCATAAATAATGTAGTTTTTTATCAATTGCATGAACTAAAAGTCAGAAGGGGACGGGATGAACTACCTGCATCAACTTGCTCTAAAAGTAGGAAGTAATTTTACCTTGTCTTAGTGCAAGTTTTGTAGAATGCAGTTCGATTTTAACAGTTATTTTTCCAAAGCTATAATGGATGTGACAAAGGGGCATATTCAACATGTTTTGCTTTGTGAGTTCAATAAATGCAACGATGTAATGGTAAATTGCAAGGAATATTAATGTAGTACATGGAGATAGGACAATAAGTGTAAGCTAGAAATTCCAAGCTGGAAACTACAGCCTAGAAGACAAGCCTCATCCTAGAAGATCTGTAGAGTTTGATGAGGATGCCTTGCAAACCCTGGTGGATCAAAATCCCATTGTAACTGTTGAGGAACTATCAGAGAAACTTGGATTTGGTCATTCAATCATTCATTCAAGTCAGAGCTAGAAGAAAAACGATCGTCTTTGTTTTCAAAATGAAAGGTGTTCTTCCATCAGAATAATGCTCGGCTACATACAGCAAAGATAACATTTCAAAGGCTTGAGTAGTTTGAATGGAAAACGATGCCTCACCCACTATATTTGCCAGATATTTGCCCCATCTGATCATCATTTATTCCACAGCCTTTAAAATAATTTGGATGGAAAAAATATGAATTCTGTAGACGAGGTCAGAACAGTACTGGAAGAGTATTTTCCATCATGGACAAGTGAATTTTGGAAGAGGGGCCTTGCAAGTTTACCAGATAGATGGAAGAGCATTGTAGAAAATGAAGGCGAGCATATTTTAGATTAAAAATGAACTTTGTTTATCTTAATTTTGAAAAATAAAAGAAGTATTAAAAAAGATAGCATTATTTAGGGATAATCCAATATATTCTTATATAGTCATACAAACACACACATACACACACACATATACATACATGCATTCTTTCTTTCTTTTAGATGCCATATCCAGAATGTAAGACATAAGATCATGTCCTGCCACGATTTTCTGTTCTTTGTTTTCTGTAACAGTTCAGCTTCCTGATGTTTAATGCCTCTTTCTTCCAATCACTTCATAAAGCTTATCTTCCATTATCCTCCTTCTCCTTTCTCTGCTTCTTTTCCATTCAGTCTTTCCAGTCATTGCTAAAACTCTCCAGGCCCTCTTTCTTCATCACATGATCAAAAACTCTCAGCTGTTCAGCCCTTGTCTCATAGAGCAGTTTCCTATTTACTGCAGCCTGGGTCATCACTTCTTCATTAAATACTTTGTCTGTCCATGCTATCCTCAATATTCTCCTTAAGAACACTATGGCATTGCTGTTCAGGATCAATCTCTTCCAGTTAGGAATCACCAGAGTAATGTCTTGAAATATGAAAACGGCTCATCATGGTGCTTATGCAGAGATCACCCAGAGACAACCGACTACCTAATCTTTGGATGCTGCAGACTGGCACCAACAGAATACTTGCAAAGACAGAAGAGCTCAGTGCACACACAAGCCATCACAAGTTGCCCAGAATATCAAGGTTACCATCCTTTGGAATTTCAAAGTTCAGACTGATTGGGAAATACAAGCAAACTGATTTAATCTCATTGTGAAAAATCATATTGAAAAACCTTGTCTTCTGACTGACATTGCAACCCCCAGCAGAAAATAAAATACAGCGCTGAAAATGTTTGAAAAACCGAGCAAGAATAAGGATCTGGAGATATTTCAATCTCCTCTCATCCTTTTATCGAAATAGCTCTTATTGAAACATCTCCAGGGATGAAAGCAAGAAAATACTGTGGAAATAAAAGAATCTTGAAATGGAAATAATCAAGATTTGCTATAAAATAATAGCAATCCATATGCGAGCCAATGATTTCATTTTTTATGAGCACGAGCACATATATGGCTGTGTGGTAAGGAATTTGTTTCCTTACCACATGGTTCCTGATTCAGTCCCACTGGGAGAATGTTTTCTACTATGGCCTCAGGCTTTGTGAGTGGATTTGGTAGATGGAAACTGAAAGGAAAGAAGCCCAGCATTTGTGTGTGTGTGTGTGTGTGTGTGTGTGTGTGTGTGTGTGTGTGTCTCTCTCTCTTTGTGTCTGTGTTTGTCCCCCCACTGCCACTTGGCAGCTCAGCAAAATAGATTGATAGAATGAATACCAAGCTTAGAAAAAGGAGTACTGAGGTTGATCCATTCAGCTAAAATTCTACAAGGCAGTGACACAATATGGCCATAGTCTAACAACTGAAACATGAATCCAAAAAAAAAATTGCAACACTAGGTATTATTGCGAAGGTATGAAGTATGGTGGATCAGGAGTGTTTGGTTCATAATCATAAGGTTGTGAGTTCAGTTTCTGAACTAAGTAGTGTACTCTGGCAGACGAGAAGGAAGAGGAGTAACTACTCGTAATATTGATATCATTAATGAAAGCAATTTGTTACACAATCTAGAATGTTCTTTAATAACTCTGCCCATCAATTGATTTAAAATATTCTTCCATTTCAATGTTGCAATATTGCTAATGGCAGCCAGCTGTTGCCAGTGTTGGCATTATTGATTCTGCTATTTGCCATCTAATCAGACATTAGATGTGACAAATATCTTCTGCACTTTCTGCATACATACTAATGATTTGTGGTCACTCTTTAGGAAGAAGACAAGTAAAATATACAGCAATATTTTGAATTTAAATTTTTTTTTCCAATAAATATCATGGAGTTTGCCTAGTCACATTTTATAGTATAAGTATTTCTATGCTGAATAAATTTGAATAAAACTGAAGAACACAAAGTAACAAAATCAATTGAATCAATTATAATAAAGTAGAGGTCACTTGAATTGAAAGTGTTTTAGTGTGGACTGCAAGAAATGAGAATGTATCAAATGAGAGGAAAAGTTTTACTCTCAGAATTTTAATTTAAAGCAGTTGCCTTTTAGCATTTACCTGTGTCAGTCATTAGGCTGTGACTAAGCTTATTCTATTGGTCTCTTTTGCTGAACTGCTAGGTTATGGAGATGAAAACACACCACCAGCAGGTTTCAAGTGATGATAGGGGACAAACACATACACAAAAATATTTATCTATATATATATATATATATATATATATATATATATATATTTATATATATTACTCTTTTACTTGTTTCAGTCATTTGACTGCGGCCATACTGGAGCACTGCCTTTAGTTGAGCAAATCGATCCCAGGACTTATTCTTTGTAAGCCTAGTACTTATTCAGTCGGTTTCTTTTGCTGAACCGCTAAGTTACGTGGACGTAAACACACCAGCATCGGTTGTCGAGTGATGTTGGGGGGACAAACACACATACACACACATATATATATATATATATACATATATATATATATACACACACACACACATATGATGGGCTTCTTTCAGTTTCCATCTACCAAATCCGCTCACAAGGCTTTGGTGGGCCCGAGGCTATAGTGGAAGACACTCGCCCAAGGTGCCATGCAGTGGGAATGAACTCGGAACCATGTGGTTGGTAAGCAAGCTACTTACCACACAGCCACTCCTGTGCCTATATATATATATTTTTTTTGTTTTTTAAAGATCTGTCTCTATGGTGAACTGTCTGACGGAAAATATCCTCGTGGAACCCCCTTGAGGTGGTACCAGGACCAACTCAAATCAACCTTGAAAAGCACCAACATCGACCCCGCACACTGGGAGGATATCTCAGCAAACAGACCCCTCTGGAGACACACCATCAAAACGGGTTCAGCAGACTTCGAGAAAGCCCGAGTCACAAGAGCTGAACTCAAGAGACAGGAAAGAAAGCAACGCCTTCTCCTTCCCAAACCAACACCTCCTCCTTCCCAAACCAACACCTTCTATCCCTTGTCCACAATGTCCCCATATGTTTCCTGCAACCCTTGGATTGTGGAGCCATCTGCGGTTCAAACACCCAGGAAAATGAACTGGATTGCAAGCTTGGAAACACGAGACACAGCCAACAACAACATATATATATATATATATATATATATATATATATACGATGGGCTTCTTTCAGTTTCTGTCTACAAAATCCACTCACAGGGCTTTGGTCAGCCCAAGGCTATAGTAGAAGACACTTGCCCAAAGTGCCAGGCAGTGGAATTGTGAGAAGAATAATTGAGTTCAGGGTCGATGGAGAAAAGTTTTCCTATGTATATTATGACTGTTATTGCACTACCATTTTGTTGGGTGAAGCTCCTCTGCAAATGAATCTTACATCTTCAGTTGAGTTTTTTAAGATAAAGACAATAGTATAACATGAAATTTAAATGGCTACATTCTAGATTTTTTCCAGTTGTACATTATTTACATTGTTTACATTTGACGGATATTTGTCCTCATCTTGTTTGTTGTTAACACAACGTTTCGGCTGATATACCCTCCAGCCTTCATCAGGTGTCTTGGGGAAATTTCGAACCTATCTAATATGGTATGGACACTGAAGGAGAAATTTTTCAGTTCAAGAAGCATCTCACTCAGGTAGCTCAACTGAGGTTAACAGCAACAGAAACACCAACGCCCATTATATAGACAGAATGATCCAAATATTCCCCAGATATAGGTGCAGGAGTGGCTGTGTGGTAAGTAGCTTGCTTACCAACCACATGGCTCTGGGTTCAGTCCCACTGTGTCTTCTACTATAGCCTCGGGCCGACCAGAGCCTTGTGAGTGGATTTGATAGATGGAAACTGAAAGAAGCCTGTCGTGTATGCCTGTCGTGTATATATATATATATATATATATATGTATGTGTTTGTGTGTCTGTGTTTGTCCCCCAACATCGCTTGACAACCAGTGTTGGTGTGTTTACGTCCCCGTAACTTAGCGGTTCGGCGAAAGAGATCGATAAAATAAGTACTACGCTTACAATGAATAAGTCCTGGGGTCGATTTGCTCGACTAAAAGGTGGTGCTCCAGCATGGCTGCAGTCAAATGACTGAAAAAAGTAAAAGAGTAAAAGAGGTTGTCTACAACAATGTGAAGTGCATATGATCAGTGGGGGCAGGGGAAGTATGGCAAACCACTGCAAACAGTGTAACAAACCACTGCAAACAGTGTAACAAACCACTGCAAACAGTGTAACAAACCACTGCAAACAGTGTAACAAACCACTGCAAACAGTGTAACAAACCACTGCAAACAGTGTAACAAACCACTGCAAACAGTGTAACAAACCACTGCAAACAGTGTAACAAACCACTGCAAACAGTGTAACAAACAACTGCAAACAGTACAACAAACCACTGCAAACAGTGTAACAAACCACAGCAAACAGTGTAACAAACCACTGCAAACAGTGTAACAAACCACTGCAAACAGTGTAACAAACCACTGCAAACAGTGTAACAAACCACTGCAAACAGTGTAACAAACCACTGCAAACAGTGTAACAAACCACTGCAAACAGTACAACAAACCACTGCAAACAGTGTAACAAACCACTGCAAACAGTATAACAAACCACTGCAAACAGTGTAACAAACCACTGCAAACAGTGTAACAAACCACTGCAAACAGTACAACAAACCACTGCAAACAGTGTAACAAACCACTGCAAACAGTGTAACAAACCACTGCAAACAGTGTAACAAACCACTGCAAACAGTGTAACAAACCACTGCAAACAGTACAACAAACC
This sequence comes from Octopus bimaculoides, assembly GCF_046866305.1. Lineage (NCBI taxonomy): Eukaryota > Metazoa > Mollusca > Cephalopoda > Octopoda > Octopodidae > Octopus > Octopus bimaculoides. Next base: position 11,243,114 of record NC_142954.1, on the reverse strand, counting down.
ACTGCAAACAGTGTAACAAACCACAGCAAACAGTGTAACAAACCACTGCAAACAGTGTAACAAACCACTGCAAACAGTGTAACAAACCACTGCAAACAGTGTAACAAACCACTGCAAACAGTGTAACAAACCACTGCAAACAGTACAACAAACCACTGCAAACAGTGTAACAAACCACTGCAAACAGTGTAACAAACCACTGCAAACAGTACAACAAACCACTGCAAACAGTGTAACAAACCACAGCAAACAGTGTAACAAACCACTGCAAACAGTATAACAAACCACTGCAAACAGTATAACAAACCACTGCAAACAGTGTAACAAACCACTGCAAACAGTGTAACAAACCACTGCAAACAGTACAACAAACCACTGCAAACAGTGTAACAAACCACTGCAAACAGTGTAACAAACCACTGCAAACAGTACAACAAACCACTGCAAACAGTGTAACAAACCACAGCAAACAGTGTAACAAACCACTGCAAACAGTGTAACAAACCACTGCAAACAGTGTAACAAACCACTGCAAACAGTGTAACAAACCACTGGAAACAGTGTAACAAACCACTGCAAACAGTGTAACAAACCACTGCAAACAGTGTAACAAACCACTGCAAACAGTACAACAAACCACTGCAAACAGTGTAACAAACCACAGCAAACAGTGTAACAAACCACTGCAAACAGTATAACAAACCACTGCAAACAGTGTAACAAACCAATGCAAACAGTGTAACAAACCACTGCAAACAGTGTAACAAACCACAGCAAACAGTGTAACAAACCACAGCAAACAGTATAACAAACCACTGCAAACAGTGTAACAAACCACTGCAAACAGTGTAACAAACCACTGCAAACAGTATAACAAACCACTGCAAACAGTGTAACAAACCACTGCAAACAGTGTAACAAACCACTGCAAACAGTACAACAAACCACTGCAAACAGTGTAACAAACCACAGCAAACAGTGTAACAAACCACTGCAAACAGTATAACAAACCACTGCAAACAGTGTAACAAACCACTGCAAACAGTGTAACAAACCACTGCAAACAGTGTAACAAACCACTGCAAACAGTACAACAAACCACTGCAAACAGTGTAACAAACCACTGCAAACAGTGTAACAAACCACTGCAAACAGTACAACAAACCACTGCAAACAGTGTAACAAACCACAGCAAACAGTGTAACAAACCACTGCAAACAGTATAACAAACCACTGCAAACAGTATAACAAACCACTGCAAACAGTGTAACAAACCACTGCAAACAGTATAACAAACCACTGCAAACAGTGTAACAAACCACTGCAAACAGTGTAACAAACCACAGCAAACAGTGTAACAAACCACAGCAAACAGTGTAACAAACCACTGCAAACAGTGTAACAAACCACTGCAAACAGTGTAACAAACCACTGCAAACAGTGTAACAAACCACTGCAAACAGTGTAACAAACCACTGCAAACAGTGTAACAAACCACTGCAAACAGTACAACAAACCACTGCAAACAGTGTAACAAACCACAGCAAACAGTGTAACAAACCACTGCAAACAGTATAACAAACCACTGCAAACAGTGTAACAAACCACTGCAAACAGTATAACAAACCACTGCAAACAGTGTAACAAACCACTGCAAACAGTGTAACAAACCACTGCAAACAGTGTAACAAACCACAGCAAACAGTGTAACAAACCACAGCAAACAGTATAACAAACCACTGCAAACAGTGTAACAAACCACTGCAAACAGTGTAACAAACCACTGCAAACAGTGTAACAAACCACTGCAAATAGTATAACAAACCACTGCAAACAGTGTAACAAACCACTGCAAACAGTGTAACAAACCACTGCAAACAGTACAACAAACCACTGCAAACAGTGTAACAAACCACAGCAAACAGTGTAACAAACCACTGCAAACAGTGTAACAAACCACTGCAAACAGTGTAACAAACCACTGCAAACAGTGTAACAAACCACAGCAAACAGTGTAACAAACCACTGCAAACAGTATAACAAACCACTGCAAACAGTATAACAAACCACTGCAAACAGTGTAACAAACCACTGCAAACAGTATAACAAACCACTGCAAACAGTGTAACAAACCACTGCAAACAGTGTAACAAACCACTGCAAACAGTGTAACAAACCACTGCAAACAGTATAACAAACCACTGCAAACAGTATAACAAACCACTGCAAACAGTGTAACAAACCACAGCAAACAGTGTAACAAACCACTGCAAACAGTTTAACAAACCACTGCAAACAGTATAACAAACCACTGCAAACAGTGTAACAAACCACTGCAAACAGTGTAACAAACCACAGCAAACAGTATAACAAACCACTGCAAACAGTGTAACAAACCACTGCAAACAGTGTAACAAACCACAGCGAACAGTATAACAAACCACTGCAAACAGTGTAACAAACCACTGCAAACAGTGTAACAAACCACTGCAAACAGTGTAACAAACCACTGCAAACAGTGTAACAAACCACTGCAAACAGTGTAACAAACCACTGCAAACAGTGTAACAAACCACTGCAAACAGTGTAACAAACCACTGCAAACAGTGTAACAAACCACTGCAAACAGTGTAACAAACCACTGCAAACAGTGTAACAAACCACTGCAAACAGTATAACAAACCACTGCAAACAGTATAACAAACCACTGCAAACAGTGTAACAAACCACAGCAAACAGTGTAACAAACCACTGCAAACAGTTTAACAAACCACTGCAAACAGTATAACAAACCACTGCAAACAGTGTAACAAACCACTGCAAACAGTGTAACAAACCACAGCAAACAGTATAACAAACCACTGCAAACAGTGTAACAAACCACTGCAAACAGTGTAACAAACCACAGCGAACAGTATAACAAACCACTGCAAACAGTGTAACAAACCACTGCAAACAGTGTAACAAACCACTGCAAACAGTGTAACAAACCACTGCAAACAGTGTAACAAACCACTGCAAACAGTGTAACAAACCACTGCAAACAGTGTAACAAACCACTGCAAACAGTGTAACAAACCACTGCAAACAGTGTAACAAACCACTGCAAACAGTGTAACAAACCACTGCAAACAGTGTAACAAACCACTGCAAACAGTGTAACAAACCACTGCAAACAGTGTAACAAACCACTGCAAACAGTACAACAAACCACTGCAAACAGTGTAACAAACCACAGCAAACAGTGTAACAAACCACTGCAAACAGTATAACAAACCACTGCAAACAGTATAACAAACCACTGCAAACAGTGTAACAAACCACTGCAAACAGTGTAACAAACCACTGCAAACAGTGTAACAAACCACAGCAAACAGTGTAACAAACCACAGCAAACAGTATAACAAACCACTGCAAACAGTGTAACAAACCACTGCAAACAGTGTAACAAACCACTGCAAACAGTGTAACAAACCACTGCAAACAGTGTAACAAACCACTGCAAACAGTGTAACAAACCACTGCAAACAGTACAACAAACCACTGCAAACAGTGTAACAAACCACTGCAAACAGTGTAACAAACCACTGCAAACAGTACAACAAACCACTGCAAACAGTGTAACAAACCACAGCAAACAGTGTAACAAACCACTGCAAACAGTATAACAAACCACTGCAAACAGTATAACAAACCACTGCAAACAGTGTAACAAACCACTGCAAACAGTGTAACAAACCACTGCAAACAGTACAACAAACCACTGCAAACAGTGTAACAAACCACTGCAAACAGTGTAACAAACCACTGCAAACAGTGTAACAAACCACAGCAAACAGTGTAACAAACCACTGCAAACAGTGTAACAAACCACTGCAAACAGTGTAACAAACCACTGCAAACAGTGTAACAAACCACTGGAAACAGTGTAACAAACCACTGCAAACAGTGTAACAAACCACTGCAAACAGTGTAACAAACCACTGCAAACAGTACAACAAACCACTGCAAACAGTGTAACAAACCACAGCAAACAGTGTAACAAACCACTGCAAACAGTATAACAAACCACTGCAAACAGTGTAACAAACCACTGCAAACAGTGTAACAAACCAATGCAAACAGTGTAACAAACCACTGCAAACAGTGTAACAAACCACAGCAAACAGTGTAACAAACCACAGCAAACAGTATAACAAACCACTGCAAACAGTGTAACAAACCACTGCAAACAGTGTAACAAACCACTGCAAACAGTATAACAAACCACTGCAAACAGTGTAACAAACCACTGCAAACAGTGTAACAAACCACTGCAAACAGTACAACAAACCACTGCAAACAGTGTAACAAACCACAGCAAACAGTGTAACAAACCACTGCAAACAGTATAACAAACCACTGCAAACAGTGTAACAAACCACTGCAAACAGTGTAACAAACCACTGCAAACAGTGTAACAAACCACTGCAAACAGTACAACAAACCACTGCAAACAGTGTAACAAACCACTGCAAACAGTGTAACAAACCACTGCAAACAGTACAACAAACCACTGCAAACAGTGTAACAAACCACAGCAAACAGTGTAACAAACCACTGCAAACAGTATAACAAACCACTGCAAACAGTATAACAAACCACTGCAAACAGTGTAACAAACCACTGCAAACAGTATAACAAACCACTGCAAACAGTGTAACAAACCACTGCAAACAGTGTAACAAACCACAGCAAACAGTGTAACAAACCACAGCAAACAGTGTAACAAACCACTGCAAACAGTGTAACAAACCACTGCAAACAGTGTAACATACCACTGCAAACAGTGTAACAAACCACTGCAAACAGTGTAACAAACCACTGCAAACAGTGTAACAAACCACTGCAAACAGTACAACAAACCACTGCAAACAGTGTAACAAACCACAGCAAACAGTGTAACAAACCACTGCAAACAGTATAACAAACCACTGCAAACAGTATAACAAACCACTGCAAACAGTGTAACAAACCACTGCAAACAGTGTAACAAACCACTGCAAACAGTGTAACAAACCACAGCAAACAGTGTAACAAACCACAGCAAACAGTATAACAAACCACTGCAAACAGTGTAACAAACCACTGCAAACAGTGTAACAAACCACTGCAAACAGTGTAACAAACCACTGCAAATAGTATAACAAACCACTGCAAACAGTGTAACAAACCACTGCAAACAGTGTAACAAACCACTGCAAACAGTACAACAAACCACTGCAAACAGTGTAACAAACCACAGCAAACAGTGTAACAAACCACTGCAAACAGTGTAACAAACCACTGCAAACAGTGTAACAAACCACTGCAAACAGTGTAACAAACCACAGCAAACAGTGTAACAAACCACTGCAAACAGTATAACAAACCACTGCAAACAGTATAACAAACCACTGCAAACAGTGTAACAAACCACTGCAAACAGTATAACAAACCACTGCAAACAGTGTAACAAACCACTGCAAACAGTGTAACAAACCACTGCAAACAGTGTAACAAACCACTGCAAACAGTATAACAAACCACTGCAAACAGTATAACAAACCACTGCAAACAGTGTAACAAACCACAGCAAACAGTGTAACAAACCACTGCAAACAGTTTAACAAACCACTGCAAACAGTATAACAAACCACTGCAAACAGTGTAACAAACCACTGCAAACAGTGTAACAAACCACAGCAAACAGTATAACAAACCACTGCAAACAGTGTAACAAACCACTGCAAACAGTGTAACAAACCACAGCGAACAGTATAACAAACCACTGCAAACAGTGTAACAAACCACTGCAAACAGTGTAACAAACCACTGCAAACAGTGTAACAAACCACTGCAAACAGTGTAACAAACCACTGCAAACAGTGTAACAAACCACTGCAAACAGTGTAACAAACCACTGCAAACAGTATAACAAACCACTGCAAACAGTGTAACAAACCACTGCAAACAGTGTAACAAACCACTGCAAACAGTGTAACAAACCACTGCAAACAGTGTAACAAACCACTGCAAACAGTATAACAAACCACTGCAAACAGTATAACAAACCACTGCAAACAGTGTAACAAACCACAGCAAACAGTGTAACAAACCACTGCAAACAGTTTAACAAACCACTGCAAACAGTATAACAAACCACTGCAAACAGTGTAACAAACCATTGCAAACAGTGTAACAAACCACAGCAAACAGTATAACAAACCACTGCAAACAGTGTAACAAACCACTGCAAACAGTGTAACAAACCACAGCGAACAGTATAACAAACCACTGCAAACAGTGTAACAAACCACTGCAAACAGTGTAACAAACCACTGCAAACAGTGTAACAAACCACTGCAAACAGTGTAACAAACCACTGCAAACAGTGTAACAAACCACTGCAAACAGTGTAACAAACCACTGCAAACAGTATAACAAACCACTGCAAACAGTGTAACAAACCACTGCAAACAGTGTAACAAACCACTGCAAACAGTGTAACAAACCACTGCAAACAGTGTAACAAACCACTGCAAACAGTACAACAAACCACTGCAAACAGTGTAACAAACCACAGCAAACAGTGTAACAAACCACTGCAAACAGTATAACAAACCACTGCAAACAGTATAACAAACCACTGCAAACAGTGTAACAAACCACTGCAAACAGTGTAACAAACCACTGCAAACAGTGTAACAAACCACAGCAAACAGTGTAACAAACCACAGCAAACAGTATAACAAACCACTGCAAACAGTGTAACAAACCACTGCAAACAGTATAACAAACCACTGCAAACAGTGTAACAAACCACTGCAAACAGTGTAACAAACCACTGCAAACAGTACAACAAACCACTGCAAACAGTGTAACAAACCACAGCAAACAGTGTAACAAACCACTGCAAACAGTATAACAAACCACTGCAAACAGTGTAACAAACCACTGCAAACAGTGTAACAAACCACTGCAAACAGTGTAACAAACCACTGCAAACAGTGTAACAAACCACTGCAAACAGTACAACAAACCACTGCAAACAGTGTAACAAACCACAGCAAACAGTGTAACAAACCACTACAAACAGTATAACAAACCACTACAAACAGTATAACAAACCACTGCAAACAGTGTAACAAACCACTGCAAACAGTATAACAAACCACTGCAAACAGTGTAACAAACCACTGCAAACAGTGTAACAAACCACAGCAAACAGTGTAACAAACCACAGCAAACAGTGTAACAAACCACTGCAAACAGTGTAACAAACCACTGCAAACAGTGTAACAAACCACTGCAAACAGTGTAACAAACCACTGCAAACAGTGTAACAAACCACTGCAAACAGTACAACAAACCACTGCAAACAGTGTAACAAACCACAGCAAACAGTGTAACAAACCACTGCAAACAGTATAACAAACCACTGCAAACAGTGTAACAAACCACTGCAAACAGTATAACAAACCACTGCAAACAGTGTAACAAACCACTGCAAACAGTGTAACAAACCACTGCAAACAGTGTAACAAACCACAGCAAACAGTGTAACAAACCACAGCAAACAGTATAACAAACCACTGCAAACAGTGTAACAAACCACTGCAAACAGTGTAACAAACCACTGCAAACAGTGTAACAAACCACTGCAAACAGTATAACAAACCACTGCAAACAGTGTAACAAACCACTGCAAACAGTACAACAAACCACTGCAAACAGTGTAACAAACCACAGCAAACAGTGTAACAAACCACTGCAAACAGTATAACAAACCACTGCAAACAGTGTAACAAACCACTGCAAACAGTGTAACAAACCACAGCAAACAGTGTAACAAACCACTGCAAACAGTATAACAAACCACTGCAAACAGTATAACAAACCACTGCAAACAGTGTAACAAACCACTGCAAACAGTATAACAAACCACTGCAAACAGTGTAACAAACCACTGCAAACAGTGTAACAAACCACTGCAAACAGTATAACAAACCACTGCAAACAGTATAACAAACCACTGCAAACAGTGTAACAAACCACAGCAAACAGTGTAACAAACCACTGCAAACAGTTTAACAAACCACTGCAAACAGTGTAACAAACCACTGCAAACAGTGTAACAAACCACTGCAAACAGTGTAACAAACCACTGCAAACAGTGTAACAAACCACTGCAAACAGTGTAACAAACCACAGCGAACAGTATAACAAACCACTGCAAACAGTGTAACAAACCACTGCAAACAGTATAACAAACCACTGCAAACAGTATAACAAACCACTGCAAACAGTGTAACAAACCACTGCAAACAGTGTAACAAACCACTGCAAACAGTGTAACAAACCACTGCAAACAGTGTAACAAACCACTGCAAACAGTATAACAAACCACTGCAAACAGTATAACAAACCACTGCAAACAGTGTAACAAACCACTGCAAACAGTGTAACAAACCACTGCAATCAGTGTAACAAACCACTGCAAACAGTATAACAAACCACTGCAAACAGTATAACAAACCACTGCAAACAGTATAACAAACCACTGCAAACAGTGTAACAAACCACTGCAAACAGTATAACAAACCACTGCAAACAGTGTAACAAACCACTGCAAACAGTGTAACAAACCACTGCAAACAGTGTAACAAACCACTGCAAACAGTGTAACAAACCACTGCAAACAGTGTAACAAACCACTGCAAACAGTGTAACAAACCACTGCAAACAGTGTAACAAACCACTGCAAACAGTGTAACAAACCACTGCAAACAGTGTAACAAACCACTGCAAACAGTGTAACAAACCACTGCAAACAGTGTAACAAACCACTGCAAACGGTGTAACAAACCACTGCAAACGGTGTAACAAACCACTGCAAACGGTGTAACAAACCACTGCAAGCGTTATAACAAACCACTGCAAACGGTGTAACAAACCACTGCAAACGTTATAACAAACCACTGCAAACAGTATAACAAACCACTGCAAACAGTATAACCTTCATCGGAACTCAATCTGAAGAAGGTTAGGCTCTCAGTTTGGAGGGATTTTATGAGCTTCTTCTCATGGTCGAGATTATTGGTTCAGATGTTTACTGTGATCGTCATCATCATCATCATCATGGTTTAACGTCCGCTTTCCATGCTAGCATGGGTTGGACGATTTGACTGAGGACCGGTGAAACCAGATGGCTACACCAGGCTCCAATCTGATTTGGCAGAGTTTCTACAGCTGGATGCCCTTCCTAACGCCAACCACTCCGAGAGTGTAGTGGGTGCTTTTACGTGGCACCGGCACGAAGGCCAGTCAGGAGGTACTGGCAACAGCCGCGCTCGAAATGGTGTATTTTACGTGCCACCTGCACAGGAGCCAGTCCAGCGGCACTGGTATGATCTCACTCAAACGTCTTTACACTTGCCACCGGCACAAGTGCCAGGTGCCTTCACGATTTCGCTTTCGCTTGCCCCAACAGGTCTTCACAGACCAAGTTTTGTGTCCTGCGTAGGAACCAGTCCAGCAGCACTGGCAACGATCTCACTTGAATGTCTTTACACAGATAAATTAAATGCAGGAATCCACATGAAGCATCCAGTACTTGCTAATCATAAAGGCATTGTCTTTCATCATGACAATGCCCATCTGCACACTTCTTTGCAGACATGGCAGAAGTTACTGGGGCTTGACTAGGAAGTTTTACTGCACCTTCCATTTTAATCTGATCTTGTGCCTGTTTCGGTCTCTTCAAAATTCATTGAATGGATGGACAGACCTTTAACTCTTAAGAAGATGTAAAAATTTACTGGAGGCGTTTCCAACAGTAAAGACATGAAATAATGAATCTGCTGACAAGATGGAAGATGATACTGGAATGAAATAGTGATTATATCATTGATTGAATAAATGACTTTGTATATAAACTTGTGTCTTATATTCACTTAAAAAATTGAATGAACTTTTTGACCAACGCTTTAGAAAAACAATTGACAGTGATAAATATCAAATTGATATAAGTGCTGGAGAAAATATGACCATTCAGAAACTTGATTGTAATGCCCCAGCATGACTAAAGTCCATTGATAGAAACAGACGCCTTCACATCAAAGATCGGTGATTGCCGTATGCTGACGAAGGGTAAATACTCAGAAACTCGAGTCCGTGCATATCACATCAGATCGACGATGGGAAGGATGACTTCCCTTTGCAAATACTGACAGGGCACAGATGTGTGTCAATAGCCAGCTGGAGGAGATGTTCTCCTGAGGCTAAAAGCAACAGTAGCATTCACCCTTAGCGTTTAGTCGCATTTAAGTGGCAAATATACTTCACGTTGTCGTGCAGTTACTGTTTATACCTCGTTCAGAGATTTAACATTACATTTACAACCATTATCAATATTCTTGGAGGCAGTCAACAACAAACAGTATGACACACTCGATGAAAAGTTAAAAGCCTTCAGCAGTGAGCTGGCAATCCATTAAGATTACACACTATTTGAAATAATTTACAAGTAAAACTGACCCAAGAATAAACTGTCTTTGTTCATTTGACTTCACTAAATAGTTAAATGATAGATTTTCATTTGTATGAAGGATGGTGTGTAAACAATTTAAAAGTATCGGTAACTGATGAAAGTAAATTCTGCATTTGAATTCTGGAAACTAAAGCACCACTAATTACAAACATATATTAAAGTAGACTAATTGCTAGTGGGACATTTCTACATCTGCTGTAGAGAAAACAGATATTGAAATATCAGCTTTCGTGAAATGAATGACAATTACAGTCAGAACAATCAAGTGATTACATCGGTTAATGTTTTGATGATTTTTAGATATTAGCAATCACTCAGAACAAACTGTAAGGTCATGTTCAGGACAAAACTAAGTGATAGATCTGTTAACACATCAGAGCAAATGCTTTGCAGTATTTTCTGGGCTCTTTATATTCTGAATTCAAATTCTGCTGAGGTCAACTTTGTCTTTCCTCCCTCTTGGGTCCAATAAAATAAAGTACCAGTCAAGTACTGGGATTGATTATATCAATTGCTGGCCTTGTGTCTAAATTGGAAACAATATTATTACTCCAGGGAAGGAAGTTAACTTGTGGAATTGTTAGCATGCCAGGCAAAATGCTAAGTGGTATTTCACCTATCTTTATGTTTTTGGTTCAAATTCTGCCAAGGTTGACTTTGCCTTTGATCCTTCAGGTGTCAATAAAATAAGTAACAGTTGAGCACTAGGGGCTGATGTAATTGTCTTACCCACTTCCTTAAAATTGCTGGCCTTGTGCCTAAATGTGAAACCAATATTGTTATTCCAGGAGTCTATTTTACTTGCATTTAAAATCTTCAGTACTCAGACATTCAATGCTTTCCTAGTCAGCCACGCTGGTCAATCTATCACCAATCACGTTGTTTCTGGGTTTGTGGAAAAATCAGGGGAGGCGCAATGGCCCAGTGGTTAGGGCAGCGGATTCGCGGTCGCAGGATTGCTGTTTCGATTCCCAGACCAGGTGTTGTGAGTGTTTAATGAGTGAAAACACCTAAAGCTCCACGAGGCTCCAGCAGGGGATGGTGGTGAACCCTGCTGTACTCTTTCACCACAACTTTCGCTCACTCTTACTTCTTGTTTCTGTTGTGCCTGTATTTCAAAGGGTCAGCTTTGTCACACTGTGTCACGCTGAATATCTCCGAGAACTACGTTAAGGGTACACGTGTCTGTGGAGTGCTCAGCCACTTGCACGTTAATTTCACGAGTAGGCTGTTCCACTGATCGGATCAACTGGAACCCTCGTCGTCGTAAACGACGGAGTGCCAACCATGTGGAAAAATCAACCATTCAGCATTTACCTCTGAAAAGGTTATGTATTCAATTCAACAAAGATTTTATTCCTATCACTGCCCACTCTATTTCTAGTATAACAGAAACAACAGCTATTAGTGTTGCTTCTAGTGAAGGTGCTCCAGACAAGGATATGAACACTATGATGTCATTCAAGTAAACTGTGGCAGTATCACAATGTCACTTCAATGAGTAAGCCTGTCTCATCAACTGCAATTAGTTTGTTCCTACATAGGTTTCTATGGCCAATAGTTCTTGAGCTTCTGCGACTTTCCTAAAACAGCACCAAGAAAATCATAAGATGGAAGAAAAAGAGACTCCACAAACACATTTTAACTTTGAATCTAGTCAAAATGTAGCTGGAGAATGCAGAAGAAGAGGAAATGAATGTTGACAAGCCTAAAATCTGTGGCTGTGTGGTAAGTAGCTTGCTTACTAACCACATGGTTCTGGGTTCAGTCCCACTGTGTGGAACCATGGGCAAATGTCTTCTTCTATAACCTCAGGTCAACCAAAGCCTTGTGAGTGGATTTGGTAGACAGAAACTGAAAAAAAGTTCAGTAGAGCAAATGAATGTATATATTTCATCAAAACGTTAAGATATAGATCATATAAGAACATAATATCATTTAAGATATGTAATTTTTAAAATGTTTAGGAAAATAAAATATGACAATATAAGATACAAATATAAATATAAATATTTGAAATTTTAATATTTGAAATATGAATATAAATAATTTGAAATTTTAATATAAAATAAAAATGAATAAGTAAAATACATACAAAATTTGTGTATTTAAATGGAAAGAAAAGAGCTGAGTATACCACAGTCTATTGACCCCCTAATACTACTGGAAATGAAAAGAATTGAACAAGGAAACATAATGTAATGTTTTAATCCTACTTCATCAATGCCTATCAAACCCAGTGGTTAGGGCAACGGACTCGCGGTCATAGGATCGCGGTTTCGATTCCCAGACCGGGCGTTGTGAGTGTTTATTGAACGAAAACACCTAAAGCTCCACGAGGCTCCGGCAGGGGATGGTGGCGAACCCTGCTGTACTCTTTCACCACAACTTTCTCTCACTCTTTCTTCCTGTTTCTGTTGTGCCTGTAATTCAAAGGGTCAGCCTTGTCACTGTGTCACGCTGAATATCCCCGAGAACTACGTTAAGGATACACGTTAATTTCATGAGCAGCCTGTTCCGTTGATCGGATCAACCAGAACCCTTGCCATCGTAAGCGACGGAGTGCCGATTAAACCCAATGTTCCAAATATTTTCTTTGACATTCTTAGAAAAAGCACAAATACCACAAAAGATTCAACACATCTACAAATAAAGTTTTATATTTAACTACACCAAATCTCGCTAATAAAATAGTAGCTGCAAACTGCCAAGAATTGAAATCTACCAGATCATCAAATGGAACTGATTCTAAAACTTATACAACCATCACAACCAATACTACAACAACCACACCTACGAATACTGCAATTTTGTCTGCTACTAATACTGTTAATAATACTACAGCCTTTGATATTCCTCTAACCACCTTTACCATTATGTCTACTCCAGTTATTTTATCACTAGTTCTACTAGTAGAGACCACTGACGTTACTGCTTGTAGTGGTACTAGTAGCATCTGAAACAAACTAAAAGATAAGCATACAATGAAGAATACCAATAATAACAACAACAATAATGATAATAATGAAAATAGCAACAACTCTATCAAACCACATACCACTGAAATAACCAACTGCAATTTCCAAGATTTTGTATGTTGTCCTTTGAATAGACATTGTAACATAAAAAATGATGTCTACAAATGCAGTGTCTTAACAGACATCAACAATAAATTCTGTATTGGATGTACTCTTGATTTTGAGAACAGATTCTACTCACACAAAAATTCCTTCGCAAATACTAAACACTCCCATACGTCACTTTCAAAATTCATATATAATTTGAAATCAAAAAGCATTGACTATAAACTGCAGTGGTCTTTGTTATGTACCACAAACGCTTATAATGGAAATAGACACCCCTATCAATTATGGCTATCACCAGCCACAATTACAAATAATTATGGCTGGTGACAGCCTCTTAAATAATAGAAAAAGAATGTATCATTAGCTGTTCATTCAAAAGACCTAAAAACCTTCAAATTTTGAGAAAAAGAAAAAAAACAGATTATAACTTTATGGAAATATTGTGTATATGCTTTTGTCTTTTTGTTTGCTTTCTCTCTCTTACACGGTCTCTCTCCCTTCCTCTCTCTCTCCCTCCCTCTCTCTCTGTATATATGGTTGTGTGTGTGTCTGTGTACATGCAGGCATGTTTGTTTATATGTATATATGCGTACATATATGTACGAGTACATGTATTTGTATATATGTATATGTGTGTATATATGTGACTATATAAATGTATGTACATGTAAATGCATGTGTATCATCATCATTGTTGAATGTCCATCTTCCATGCATGTATGGGTAGGACAGCCTACAGGAGCCGGCCAGGTAGAAAAACCACCCAAGGCTACTGTATCCGTTTTGGCAGGGTTTTTATGGTTGGATGCCCTTCCTAACACCAACCAGTCTGCAGTGTGTGTGTGTGTGTGTGTGTGTGTGTGTGTGTGTGTGCGTGCATAAATATGTGTGTGAGTGTGTACAGAGGCCATTACAGTTATAATCAAAAAGGCAGAAAGAGAAAACAGCACACTTGTAGGTTAGAGACTGAATTCTAGTCTCTTATGGTGGTCCAATGCTAATCACTAGAAAGCATATGAGGAGGTACCCAAAAGTACCCGGAATTTTGCAATGTTTTAGTCACTTAGTTTTACATATTTACACTTTTATCGCTTTCATCATTTGAAGCAATTTTCCACTGTTTGAAACAGTGCTGGAATTCTGTGAAGTGATGCTTTTTAATACTTCTGTCGTTTTTTCCCCCTTCACCTCTTCCACATCTGCAAATTCCATAGCACCAGTTTTCATCATCAGTGATGACCTTTGAAAAAAGGTCTGAATCAATTTCCAACTGTTCTTTCAATCCATGACATGCATTCAACCGTGACTGCCTTTGATCTTCAATGAACAAGCAAAGCACAGATTTTGCTGCAACTCTTTCCATTCACAATTCCTCACTCAAAATTCGTTGGCAGGAACTCCATCCAGTCAATTGTTTGGTAATGATCCTTCAAGATCAGTGCATGAATTTTCATGATACTTTCATTTGTTTGGGAGGTCGACAGACGCCCTGAAAGAGGTTGGTCTTCAACCGATAAGTGACCATTCCAAAAGCATAAAAATCCCTCATAAACTTGTGTTTTGCACATGGCAGGATCCTTGTAAGTTGTCTGAAGCGTGACAACTGTTTTGGCTGCCGTTTTCCCCAGCAGAAAACAGAATTTCATGGAAGCACTCTGTTCCCTTGTTTCAGCCATTGCCAAAATAGACGAATAGGGAAGAAGTACTGCAAAACTAAAATGCACCACATGGCAGTACGACTTCACTCGACAATGCTGGTTAGCATACTGATGCCCGAGGGTTGCACCAAGTGAGTTCTAGTGGCAGAAGCCTGAACTATAATGAGCTTGTCTCACAGAGAACATTTCTGATTACTTTTGGGTGCCTTCTCGTATACACTCAACTCCAGTGCAGGGCCTTCAACAACTCTTATGCCAACCTGATATCAAACAAATCACTATAGGATCTTTACTGCCTGTCAGTGAGACAATTAAATAAAGATAGTTAAAATTTGCAGACCTCCAGATCAACCTGTCACTGCACTTTTTACAATGATCCCATGGAGATATTCTTGTGGTCTGGCCCACATGATATATGACTGAACTTTTGTGGGACACAGGACTGTGCTCTGCCTCAGAGTTGGCAGATGCAATGTCACCTTGCACAGCCTGGGTAGAAATTTGCTTTTGAGTTGGAGTTGATGTCCATGTGTAAACTAAGACAGAGAAGGAAGAGCGTGGGGGACAATGCCAAAACCTGGGGTAAGTCAGAGTTGAGAGTGTGAGTGGGAGCACAGAAAGAGTTCTGTCAATACATGTGGCAACAGTTTAATCTGATAAGAAGCCATCAGTTCAAGAAATGATAGATCGGTTAAGCCCATAGGCAGGAAATTCCAATAGCAGATTCACATCACAGATACAGTTAAAAACTTTATTGATGTTAAGGGAACAACATTACTTTTATCAAACTCCTTTATGACATGATCTACTTTCTTCCGTCTAGGTTGGGACAAAGTCTATGGATACCGGAGAAGAAAAGGGGAAATTGTCCAAATGTTTACCTCTGATTTTTGATATTTTCAGGAAGATTATAGAATGATAGTAAAAGTATATTTGCCAATGCACCATGGCAGTTCTACGTAGGATGATGTTACTACTTTTTAGCCTAATGAAAACATCTTTTCCAGTTGGCTACCAACACATGGTCTATGTCTGTATACTGTGAGTAAGGGAGTCTACTGCTCCCTTTCTAGCCATAGTGATACCTGTAGACCAATGGTTTCTGGATAATTTCCCTTCATCAGTGCAGGACAACTGCCAGCGAGAGACAGCAGCCACTCACTCTTGCTCACCGTATATACTTTTAAAGTGACACACAGTCACTGATCTCATAAACAGAAAAACAACTGGTTTTAAATCTCTGAGCAAGAAATATATAGTAACAGTACTGTAGAGTAAAGTCTATTTGTCAACGCAAAGTGGCAGCCCTACATAGGATGATGCTACTACTTGTTAGCCCTAGGAAAACATCTTTTCCAGTTGACTGCCGACACATGATCTGTGTCTGATAGTGCTTTAAAATGTTATGGCAACCCACAACCAGAGGCTCAGATCAAATGCATGCAACTAGTTTTGCTAAAGGTACCTAAAAGCCAGTAGGTGGGATATAACTGGGTCAGGGTCACATGCCTATTGACCACCCTGCATCCAAAAAAAAAAAAAAAACACAACATGATTATATTATATTAGTTGGTTAAATTATAGTCAGAAGGTAGATTCCTGTTTGGGTTTCATAAATTCAAACTTCAAATTTAAAGAACAATTCAGAACAGTCATGGTATTAATCTCTGGAGTCATAAGCCATGAATTAGGTTGTAAACCGTGGATAGGCAGATACCTTGAAAATATATCACAGGATGACTACCGTGCCGTGCATAGATATAGGTTGCCCTTTGGCAAGCAGTGCAGCCAAACAGTAGAGATGAAAACTAATGACAGTCACTATATTTTGTTGTTAGTCAAAAGGACTTCACTTTATTGCTTCAAGTCTGCTTCTCAGCATCATATTTTCAAAAATTATTGCTAGAAAATATTGAAGTTGACCAAGTAAAACTTTGCCAGTTGCTACTGTGCTATCACATTCAATTTAAATTAAACGTCGCAGATAAAATAGAATGATGAATGAGAGAGAAAAAGGTTAGCAGTTGAGTAGCTTAACACAGAAAGCATAGACAACATGAATATAATTGACAGCACAAATAGGAAGTTAGACTTAGGTTTTTTTTAATGTTTCTTAGTGTTTTTCTTTGTTTTTCCTAAAATGTGAAATTGATAAAAACGAAGGTGGAATTTGGTTGGTGGTGGAAGAGGTACTTTAAAAAAATAATTGTTAAATTTCAGTCAAAATTTTAAATTCATATTTAAATGAGAGCTCTGTTGATGATAATGACAAATAATAGGGATGGGTAATGATGGTGGTGGTGATAATAATAATGGTGGTAGAGATGATGGGGCTGTTTATGATGATGATGATCATCATGATCATCATCATGGCTATGCCAGTCCTAATAATGATAATCATGGGAATGCTAATGATAATGATATAAAAAGAATGAAACTTCATCCATTGAATGTATTCCAAATAATATTTGCTGGAACAAAAGTTATTTAATTTATATAAATATCTTTGTGGGTTGAATCAACAATTATTATACAGAACTGGAGAATATTAATGTGGGACAATTAAAATAAGTAAATCATGAAAATTGATTAGTAAGAAGCTTGGAGAGAGTTTTTAGATTAGACAGTGAAATATGAACAATCAATATAAGAGAAAGACGTAACTTGATAGTGTCAAGATTTCTGCTTTTTGCTTTAATAGTATTTATAAATTTTAAGGTTATGGTAAGTGGTTGGAGTGACAGAGGAGCAATAATAGTCCCAGCTGCAACCACAGTTACATTATGGAGTTGGAATATTCAATGAGATCTCCAAGCAGGCTATGAAAAGACATTGTTTTAATTACAAGCTATCAATGCAAAGCGGAAGAGACACTGAGTCCAGCAAAACAATCTATTTTGTTCTGTTACCATGATAAAATACCCTAACCCACTTTCTTTCACATAGGGGTAGACCTAATCTATGTCTCAGTTTTAAGCAAGTTTTGTTAGCTTTTCAGAGTCTTTAGCAGAATCTACTCCACTGCAAACATTTAGACTAGGACTCTGTACTGCAAGCATTTAGACTAGGACTCTGTAATGCTTCCTATTGTATCATTCATTGCACAATGCCAATATTTGTCAGAGAATTAAAGCAGCGAGCTGGCAGAATCATTAGCACACCTGGCAAAATCTTTACATTCTGAGTTCAAATTTCATCAAGGTCAACTTTACCTTTCATTCTTTAAGGGGTCGATAAAATAAGTACCAGTTGAGTACTGGGGTTGATGTAACTGACTTACCCCCTCCCACAAAATTGCTGGCCTTATTCCAAAATTTGAAATCAATATTTGTTAGAGTACAAATGAAGATTCTTCTCTAGTTTGAGCTGACCATTAGATATGACAATGGCCCAGCTCTATAAGTGATGCTTTGGGCCACTGCCTTAACCCTTTCGTTACCGTATTTGTGTTGAGATGCTCTGTGTTTCTTTCAATTACTTTAAATATAACAAAGAATTTAGTAAAATAACTTGGTTATCATTAGGCTAGTGTTAGGAACATAAATTGTGACTAAGGTTCGGTGGAAGATTTTAATTCAAAACTTATGAAAAGGCATTTGTACTACAGAGCCAGAGCAGGATACAGCCGGGCTGGTAACGAAAGGGTTAAATTAATCATTTGTTAACCCTTTCATTACTGTATTTCTGTTGAGATGCTCTGTGTTTCTTTCAATTATTTTAAATATAACAAAGAATTTAGTAAAATAACTTGGTTATCATTAGGCTAGTGTTAGGAACATAAATTGTGACTAAGGTTCGGTGGAAGATTTTAATTCAAAACTTATGAAAAGGCATTTGTACTACAGAGCCAGAGCAGGATACAGCCGGGCTGGTAACGAAAGGGTTAAATTAATCATTTGTTAACCCTTTTGTTACTGTATTTGTGTTGAGATGCTCTGTGTTTCTTTCAATTATTTTAAATATAACAAAGAATTTAGTAAAATAACTTGGTTATCATTAGGCTAGTGTTAGGAACATAAATTGTGACTAAGGTTCGGTGGAAGATTTTAATTCAAAACTTATGAAAAGGCATTTGTACTACAGAGCCAGAGCAGGATACAGCCGGGCTGGTAACGAAAGGGTTAAATTAATCATTTGTTAACCCTTTTGTTACTGTATTTGTGTTGAGATGCTCTGTGTTTCTTTCAATTATTTTAAATATAACAAAGAATTTAGTAAAATAACTTGGTTATCATTAGGCTAGTGTTAGGAACATAAATTGTGACTAAGGTTCGGTGGAAGATTTTAATTCAAAACTTATGAAAAGGCATTTGTACTACAGAGCCAGAGCAGGATACAGCCGGGCTGGTAACGAAAGGGTTAAATTAATCATTTGTTAACCCTTTTGTTACTGTATTTGTGTTGAGATGCTCTGTGTTTCTTTCAATTATTTTAAATATAACAAAGAATTTAGTAAAATAACTTGGTTATCATTAGGCTAGTGTTAGGAACATAAATTGTGACTAAGGTTCGGTGGAAGATTTTAATTCAAAACTTATGAAAAGGCATTTGTACTACAGAGCCAGAGCAGGATACAGCCGGGCTGGTAACGAAAGGGTTAAATTAATCATTTGTTACCATATTTCTGTTGAGCTGTTCTGTGTTTCTTTCAATTATTTTAAATATAACAAAGAATTTAGTAAAATAACTTGGTTATCATTAGGCTAGTGTTAGGAACATAAATTGTGACTAAGGTTCGGTGGAAGATTTTAATTCAAAACTTATGAAAAGGCATTTGTACTACAGAGCCAGAGCAGGATACAGCCGGGCTGGTAACGAAAGGGTTAAATTAATCATTTGTTAATCCTTTTGTTACCATATTTCTGTTGAGCTGTTCTGTGTTTCTTTCAATTATTTTAAATATAACAAAGAATTTAGTAAAATAACTTGGTTATCATTAGGCTAGTGTTAGGAACATAAATTGTGACTAAGGTTCGGTGGAAGATTTTAATTCAAAACTTATGAAAAGGCATTTGTACTACAGAGCCAGAGCAGGATACAGCCGGGCTGGTAACGAAAGGGTTAAATTAATCATTTGTTAATCCTTTTGTTACTGTATTTCTGTTGAGATGCTCTGTGTTTCTTTCAATTATTTTAAATATAACAAAGAATTTAGTAAAATAACTTGGTTATCATTAGGCTAGTGTTAGGAACATAAATTGTGACTAAGGTTCGGTGGAAGATTTTAATTCAAAACTTATGAAAAGGCATTTGTACTACAGAGCCAGAGCAGGATACAGCCGGGCTGGTAACGAAAGGGTTAAATTAATCATTTGTTAACCCTTTTGTTACTGTATTTGTGTTGAGATGCTCTGTGTTTCTTTCAATTATTTTAAATATAACAAAGAATTTAGTAAAATAACTTGGTTATCATTAGGCTAGTGTTAGGAACATAAATTGTGACTAAGGTTCGGTGGAAGATTTTAATTCAAAACTTATGAAAAGGCATTTGTACTACAGAGCCAGAGCAGGATACAGCCGGGCTGGTAACGAAAGGGTTAAATTAATCATTTGTTAACCCTTTTGTTACTGTATTTGTGTTGAGATGCTCTGTGTTTCTTTCAATTATTTTAAATATAACAAAGAATTTAGTAAAATAACTTGGTTATCATTAGGCTAGTGTTAGGAACATAAATTGTGACTAAGGTTCGGTGGAAGATTTTAATTCAAAACTTATGAAAAGGCATTTGTACTACAGAGCCAGAGCAGGATACAGCCGGGCTGGTAACGAAAGGGTTAAATTAATCATTTGTTAATCCTTTTGTTACCATATTTCTGTTGATCTGTTCTGTGTTTCTTTCAATTATTTTAAATATAACAAAGAATTTAGTAAAATAACTTGGTTATCATTAGGCTAGTGTTAGGAACATAAATTGTGACTAAGGTTCGGTGGAAGATTTTAATTCAAAACTTATGAAAAGGCATTTGTACTACAGAGCCAGAGCAGGATACAGCCGGGCTGGTAACGAAAGGGTTAAATTAATCATTTGTTAATCCTTTTGTTACCATATTTCTGTTGAGCTGTTCTGTGTTTCTTTCAATTATTTTAAATATAACAAAGAATTTAGTAAAATAACTTGGTTATCATTAGGCTAGTGTTAGGAACATAAATTGTGACTAAGGTTCGGTGGAAGATTTTAATTCAAAACTTATGAAAAGGCATTTGTACTACAGAGCCAGAGCAGGATACAGCCGGGCTGGTAACGAAAGGGTTAAATTAATCATTTGTTAATCCTTTTGTTACCATATTTCTGTTGAGCTGTTCTGTGTTTCTTTCAATTATTTTAAATATAACAAAGAATTTAGTAAAATAACTTAGTTATCATTCAGCTAGTGTTAGAAACATAAATTGTGACTAAGGTTTGGTGGAAGATTATAATTCTAAACTTATGAAAACAAGACATTTGTACTACAAAGCCAGAGCCGGTTTCAGCCGGGTTGGTAACGAAAGGGTTAATTGTTGGCTGCTCTTCCATCACTAACCTACAGCTGTGTTACTTACATAAATCAAAGATGTGGTTAGCATTAACCCATGAATTAGACTGCCTATCTCTTCCTCCTTTTCCTGCCACACAACAGTTTCAGAGGTCTAGCAAAGCACATGAGAGCTGTTTGTCTTCCTTTGATTGAACTACCATCCATCATCAGATCACTATTTTTATAAGTGGCTGTGTGAGGGAGGCAAACAACAAAATGTTTTCAATATAATATATTCTTTTCTTAAATCTGCTGCAAAATAGTAATAAAAAAAAAAACCAAACCAAAAATAATCAAACTAAAGATCAGGCTACGTTCATGGCTTTGTTAGAAGTTTTAGCCAAACAAAAGATCCAAACTTAGAGTAACAGCTTAAAAAAAGAAACACAACGGATTGATTTTACTGCATTCTCATTAATTACAATGGTGAACCATTCTTTCTAATAAAATCCTTGTAGGCATCGGAGTGGCTGTGTGATAAGTAGCTTGCTTACCAACCACATGGTTCCGGGTTCAGTCCCACTGTGTAGCACCTTGGGCAAGTGTCTTCTACTGTAGCCTCGGGCTGATCAAAGCCTTGTGAGTGGATTTGGTAGACGGAAACTGAAAGAAGCCTGTCGTATATATGTATATATATATATATATATATGTATATATATATAAGCAATGTTAATTCTCTAAATGAAGTATTAACAGTAACTGCACGATAAAGTGTAGTATATTGCCACTTAAGTGTGGCTGACCCCTAGGGGTGGATGTTACTGTTGCTTTTAGCCCCAGGAGGACATCTCCTCCAGCTGGCTTATCGACACACGACTGTGTCCTGTTTGCCAAGGGAAGTTATCCCTCTCACCTCGATCAGCAGCACGAACGTATCCGGATTTCATATATATATATATATGTATATATATATATGTATATATATATATATATGTATGTGTGTGTATGTGTTTGTCCCCCCAAGGACTGCTGTAATAAGTATGTGAATCTGAGAGGGGAATATGTTGAATAAAATCATAATTAACTGATCCTCCTGCATTTTCTCTTACCCAAAGCCAAGAACTTTTCAGCACCCCCTTGTACATCTGCAGGATTGAGACTAACCTGGTGCTAAACAAGAACAACAAAAGACACATTGACTGATTTTGTTCTAGGTACATGATGTCTGTGGAGGCGCAATGGCCCAGTGGTTAGGGCAGAGGACTCGTGGTCATAGGATCACGGTTTCAATTCCCAGACCAGGCGTTGTGATTGTTTATTGAGCGAAAACACCTAAAGTTCCACAAGGCTCCGGCAGGGGATGGTGGCGAACCCTGCTGTACTCTTCCACAACAACTTTCTCTCACTCTTACTTCCTGTTTCTGTTGTGCCTGTAATTCAAAGGGCCAGCCTTGTCACACTGTGTCACGCTGAATCTCTCCTGAGAACTATGTTAAGGGTACACGTGTCTGTGGAGTGCTCAGCCACTTGCACGTTAATTTCACAAGCAGGCTGTTCCGTTGATCGGATCAACTGGAACCCTCGACGTCGTAACCAACGGAGTGCCAACCACCACATGATGTCTAATTAGAGACGGTATGGACAAAGCTGAACCATCTTTGATTGTAGATCTGTCTACATCAGAACTAACCTGGGGTTAAACAACGAAAGCTGAAAGCTCAATTATAAATTCAGTTCAAATTGTTATTCACCACATTAAACTAACGAAAACAAGCCACTTCATTTGCATGTTTAGAACTTTATGCCATTCTTTTCTGCATTGAAACTAATTATTTATTCCAATTATCAATGATATGAAGAAGTAAAACAAATACACTTGATGAACACAACTTGGTTTTCTTTTCCTTTTGGTCACAGATTTAAAAACTGTAATTCCCAGATACACAGACATATCCCAGAACCTGCCTTTCACTACCCTCTCCCCCTCTCTACATTACACACACACACACACACACTGGGTATAGTATTCCATACTCATTCTCTAGGTTAATATTGAAATTTAAAAAAAAAAAACAACACTACCTCTTTTGATACCTCAATAATTGACCACAACCAAATTGCTATCACTTGGCAAATAAATTTTTATGTGGGAGCTTGAAGTTCTATAGACTCTATCAACAGATGATAGCACAGAATATGAAGAGAAAACTCAATATGTGTGCATAGTGAATATGCACATTGCTTCAGTACAAAGGTTCAAAATATTTAGAGGACTCTCTGTTTTGCCAATCAGATAAGTTATAAATTGTAATCCGTCTAGTATTTTATGAGAGTACACTTGGTTCATGTTTATGTGAATAAAAAGTATGTTTTCTATTTTGGTTTTATCATACTCAAAGCACAAGTTTTTGAAACAAAAGGGATTAATTTACAGATTTTAGACATCAGAATATTTGCATTGCGCTTTGTAAATTTGAAGATTTACCTGTCTCAGAGACAATCACTTGTTTAGAAAAAATCAAATGATTTTAGCACACACACACACACACACACACACACATACAACATCTATAAATGTACAAAGGAGACAATCATTTATCTACAGTAGTTATGCAAGCTATGTGCATTATGCTGCGTGCATATATATAAAACGTACATGCAGATACCCACAGTGATTCTTATGTGTATGTCCACAAACATTTGTACATATGCACAATCATCATCATCATTCAATGTCCATTTTCCATGCTGGCATGGACTGGACAGTTTGACAGGTGCTGGCCTGCTGAAGGGCTGCCCAGGCTCCATGTCAGTTTTGGTATGTTTTTGTAGCTGGATACCCTTCTTAACACTTAACACACTACAGAGTGTACTGGGTGCTTTTATGCAACACAAGAACATACATACAAATACACAGAAACAAATAGAAAAGTACAGAAATATAGATATAGATACAACTGAGTTGTCAGGTAAATTTGTTATTCATTTCTTTACAATGTGAATTGAATTAACAGGAACAATATTTTTATTGTAGTGTTTCATAGGGTTTTTTCTTGTTTATCATTTTTGAAATTAGGATAAATTTTACCTCTTTTCTGACATACAATGATAGAGGAGTGCCAAGCAAGGAATAAAAAGTGAGCATTTTCAACACCTAATTTTATTTCTTTCAGTCTAGGTTCCAAAGCTCCCAAAGTCATTCAAAACTCTAGGGTTGTGTATGGAAAGGGTGCTACTACTGAAAGAAAAATGTTTTTTATGCTTCAACGAGGGGAAATTTGACCTCACAGTCTCTCAACATTCCAGCTGACCTGCTAATTTCAGTGAGGTCCAGTTGAATGAGCTCATCCATGATGGATCTGTATCAATCTATTAGGGAATGGGTCCAGCAGATGACTTGCTCTCATAATATCATTGTCCATCACCTTCAATCAGTGGGTAAGGTTCATAAACTCAGTACACAGGAGCAACACATGGTAAAAAAAAAAGAGAAGCTTCATTTTTCCTTGTTGGTTCAGAAAAAATATACAAATGTGTTGAGCAAGATTAAAAAAATTTTTTTTGAAATCCTTGTGTATAAATTCCTCCATGATTTGCTTCATGTTTAGCAACAGTAATGAGAAAGACTAGCCAAATCTCGAACAGTTAAATGTTCTTTCTGTTGATAGTAATAAGATAGTTTAATTTCTGTTATTAGTTCTGAATTTCATTACTGGAATTGAAATTGCTTTGATTTGTTAAATTGATCGTTTAAGCTTATACAATATGATTTGAAACATATACTGTTCGTACAACTGAAATGGACAAGCTGTTATAGACAGAGTGAAAGGAGGAGAGAGAGAGAGTGAATGTACATGTGTGTGTATGTGTTGTGTGAGAGACAGGGAGAGAGAGAGATGGGATACCAATTGGTGCAGGCATGGCTGAGGTTAAGAAGCTCATTTTGCAACCATGTGGTTTGAGGTTCAGTCTCACTCTATGACATGTTGAGCAAATGTCTTCTACTTCAACTAGAGCCCTGGGGCGACCAATGCCTTGTGAGTGAATTTGGTAGACACAAACAGTATGGAAGTCCATTGTGTGTGTGTGTGTATGCAAGTATCATCATCATCGTTTAACGTCTGCTTTCCATGCTAGCATGGGTTGGACAATTTGACTGAGGACTGGTGACCCAGGTGGTTACACCAGGCTCCAATCTGATTTGGCAGAGTTTCTACAGCTGGATGCCCTTCCTGATGCCAACCACTCCGAGGGTGTAGTGGGTGCTTTACGTGCCACCGGCTATCATCATCATTTAACATGCATGTTCCATGCTAGCTCAGGTTGGCTGTTCGATAGGAGTTGATGTGTCCAAGGACTGCCTCATACTTCAATGTCTGCTTTGGCATGGTTTCTACAGCCGAATGGCCTGTCTAGTGCCAACCACTCTACAGTGTAGACTGGGCACTATTTTTGTGCCACTTGCACTATTGAGTGGGTGTTCAAGTAAAGATAATACTTTAGTCTCCAGCAGAGTACCCTTAAGGATAGACAGGGGTACTGGTTCTCACATGACTTTCACTTTTGGCTCCAAGACCATTCTGGTAACTGCTTCTGCTGGCATGCTAAACTTAGGGATGGACTGAATGCTTGGAGAGGAGATGGGCACTACCAAGCATTTCTAAGGCCTTCTGAAATACCATAACAGACACACAAATATCAGATCAGTCGAGGCCTGAAAAGCCGACTGTGCTCTCCACTGCTAGTTCCTAGGGTGGAGGGGAACAATTTGCAACTGTGATGACAACAACAGTGACAAAATGCATGTACACTGACCATCTTCAGCTTTCACAAAAGATAATACTGTCTTTGGGACATGGAACATTTGTACTCTGTATGCAAGTGGAAGGTTGAAGGAACTGACTTATAAGCTTAACAGGTACACTTGGGACATCGTAGGGCTGAATGAAGTAAGGTGTGCTGGATTTGATGAGACAACAACAGATGAAGGCTGCAAACTGTGGTACAGCAGAGATGACACCAAGTATGAACATGGAGTGGACTTCATCATTAACAAAGCCCAAGTAAGTTCAGTCATCAACTGTAAACCAGTATCCAGCAGTTGACACCTATGTGACTGTAAGACCACAGAATATTTCTGTCATGCAAAGTCCATGTGCCAATGCTTGAATATAATGATGATGTTGTTAATGAATTCTATGAGGACGTGGACAAAAATCACCCAGGCAACTCCTAAGAAAGATTTCATTGTTTTAGAAGACTGGGATGACAAAGTAGGCCTGAATGCATATGTAGGGAAGTGGTTATACACCATTAGGTGTACACCGCTTCCGTACATTAAATTTCTAGAAGAAACAACGGAACGCAGATTCTGAACAACATAACAATATTTATTTACAGTGGAATCCAGTTCACGCTTGGAGGGAATTCGGTAGCTCGTCGCCCTCGGTTACTGAGACGCCTTCTGAATGATTTCCGTGGTTATTTGTGAAGCTCTGGTGCTGGCATGTGAGAGAGCTCTGTTGGACGTCTTGGCTCGACGGAGATCAGTCAACGAAGAGAGTGAGAAAAGGCGCCAACGCTGGGTGTCGAACTCTACGCATGCGCATGAGACTCTTCCTGTATTCCTTCCGGAACTAGTCCCTGCGCATGCGTGGATAAAACTCCGGACATTGAACATATAACAGTCGTCTGCTATAAGATGTCACTACACATATGACCAATGGACAGGGACACTGATTATTTGGGATTGGATAAACCAACGATCATAGACAACAACTCCTAGAATTTGCTAGCAAGCAGAAGCTGGCCCTAGCCAACAAATTGTTCCCATGCAAGACCTTGCACAGACAAACATGGCATGAACCCAGCGGTAGGAATCACAACCAAGTTGACTTTATCCTCTCACCTCAAAAGTTCAAGTTAAGCATCAACAAGGCTAGGACTAGGACTTTCCTACGTGCAAATGTCAACAGTGATCATAATTTGGTCAAGACGACAATGAGGTATATGTATTTATATACATATATATCTTTTACCCAAAAGTAACTGCAAACGTTCTCTGTGGGACAAGCTCATTATAGTTTGGGCTTCCACCACTAGAAACCAATTGATGCAGCCCTCAGCCAGCCGACCGGCATCGTCTATTGAGGTCATACTGTCACATAGTGTGTCTTTGCTTTGGAGTGCTTCACCACTGTTCTTTGATTTTTGCGATGTCTGAAACAAACGCACAGTGTACTTCCATGAAATTCTGTTTTCTGCTGGGGAAAACGGTGGCCAAAACTGTTGTCATGCTTCAGACAGCTTACAAGGACGCTGCCATGAGCAAAACACAAGTTTATGAGTGGTTTTCACGCTTTAGGAGAACTCAGTACACTTTGTAAAGTGGTTGGCGCTAAGAAGAGCATCCAACCAGAGAAACCATTCTACAACAGACAATTGGAGACTGGACAGCTCCATGTTAAACCATTCTACCCATGCCAGTAGGGAGAGCAAACGTTAAACAATGATGATGATATATATGTGTGTGTGTGTGTGTATATATATATATATATATATATATGTATATATATAGGGTCATCCCATAAATAATGCAGTTGTTTTTACATCTTTTATTTTTCAAAACTAAGATAAACAAAGTTCTTTTTTAATCTAAAATGTAGTCCTTAATTTTCTACAATGCTCTTCCATCTATCTGGTAGACTTGCAAGGCCCCTCTTCCAAAATTCACTTGTCTGTAATGAAAAATACTCCTCCAGTACTGTTCTGACCTCCTCTACAGAATTCATATTTTTTTCTGTCCAAATGATTGTAACTAACTATGCATAGAGTGAAGAAGGATTTGTTGAATTACAAATGGTACAATATATGAGGTGTCGATGACATTGTGAAAGATGTCGATGGAGAAAAGGAAACAAGCATAAATCTCAAGAACAGGTGTATTTAAAGGTATTGGGGTAAGTATTCTTTTGAACGAGAAGAAGAGAGGTTATGGGAAGATAGGACCAGAAGGTCAAAAGGAAAGAAATAAGAGTTGTGGGGATAGCTCATTGAAGTAGCAGAGTAAATGGGTGAAATATTGGTGTAAATGGAACTTTTGTCATCAGATGAAAGCATTTGAAGACACTGCCAAAGGCTTGAGCTCTGTGGAGTAAGGGGTTAACTAATGCTATAGGGGACTCTATGTGAGGAATAAATAGTGCAATTCATCAGATGAGGAGACAAAACCAGAGTCTTTGCTGCATAAAAATCATAAGAATCAAAGACATTGCAGGACTGGGGTGGTAGTTCTAGTCTGAGGAGGGTGAGAGGGGAAAAGTCAACACGGAAGTGTGGTGCCGGCTGTGTGGTAAATAGCTTGCTTACCAACCACATGGTCCTGGGTGGCACTTTGGGCAAGTGGCACTTTGGGCAAGTGGCACTTTGGGCAAGTGGCACTTTGGGCAAGTGTCTTCTACTATAACCTCGGGTTGACCAAAGCCTTGTGAGTGGATTTGGTAGACGGAAACTGGAAGAAGCCCGTCGTATATGTATATATATATATATATATATGTATGTGTGTGTTTGTGTGTCTGTTTGTCCTCCCCCCCCCCAGCATTGCTTGACAACCAATGCTGGTGTGTTTACATCCCCGTAATTTAGCAGTTCGGCAAAAGAGACCGATAGAATAAGTACTAGGCTTACAAAGAATAAGTCCTGGGGTTGATTTGCTCGACTATAAAGGCGGCGCTCCAGCATGGCTGCAGTCAAATGACTGAAACAAGTAAAAGAGTATATTGATAATATTAATAACGATAATAACAACAAACATTTGATAAATGTTATAATAAACTAGAATGTTTATAAACTGACCTTTTCTTTTAACTAATTCAGAAACTTCTATATTTCTTTTTCATTAATGTTTTCCATGTGGAGGTGCAATGGCCCAGTGGTTAGGGCAGCGAACTCGCGGTCATAGGATCACGGTTTCGATTCCCAGACCGAGCGTTGTGAGTGTTTATTGAGCGAAAACACCTAAAGCTCCACGAGGCTCCAGCAGGAGATGGTGGCGAACCCTGCTGTACTCTTTCAACACAACTTTCTCTCATGTTTTCTTCCTGTTTCTGTTGTGCCTGTAATTCAAAGGGTCAGCTTTGTCACACTCTGTGTCACGCTGAATATCCCCCGAGAACTACGTTAAGGGTACACGTGTCTGTGGAGTGCTCAGCCACTTGCACGTTAATTTCACGAGCAGGCTGTTCCGTTGATCGGATCAACTGGAACCCTTGACGTCATAAGCGACGGACTGCCAACAACAACAATGTTTTCCATATAAAATGAAGTTACAGCCACAAACAACAAAATTCGATTATTTTATCAAATTCTTTTTAAGGCGGGATACTTGCATGACAGTCGTTTCTCTTAAATTCTTACGACCAGGTGTTATTTTCCAGATAAGGATATTGCTGTTATTTTATCTTTAATATATTCATGACATGTTTAAATTTTATATATTAGATTTTCCTTTAAATCAACATCCCAAGATCTGATATGTTGACATAATCTCTGTTATGTTTATCTAATGTCCTCAAATCAGTTACTTTCAAGATTTTGGAATTGATAAATTTGAGGAAAATACGATAATAACTCAATAAGAATTAAGATTGAATCTTTTCTCCTTTTAAAACACTGAAGCTTAAATGAGACATAGACAAATTAGTAAGAAAATATTAATAGTACCATTTATTTCATTTGAGTCAGATGAAATAAATGAGATTAGAAACATTTTGCTTTGTTAAGTGAACAAAGCTCTAAAATTTTAATTTCTCTATTCTGTATTGATAGACATTGAATTGCACAATATTTAATTAAAATGCATCTTTTATTTTCTTTTTAAATATTTTTTAATAATAAATTTATAGGCACAGGAGTGGCTGTGTGGTAAGTAGCTTGCTTACCAACCACATGGTTCCGGGTTCAGTCCCACTGTGTGGCACCTTGGGCAAGTGTCTTCTACTATAGCCTCGGGCCGACCAAAGCCTTGTGAGTGGATTTGGTAGACAGAAACTGAAAGAAGCCCATCGGTTAGGTGTCTGGAATGGGACGGCTTACCTCATGGGCAAGTAGAAGCTCTTTAACCTTGGTTGGTGATCTACCTAGGAGAAGGAAATCTGCGAAATAAAACCTGAGGCCTTGGAAGTTACTAATTTTGTCAATTCTCTTGTTATACCGGTGAAAGTCTTCTTGGGCTAATAAGTGGGGGTAGTGCAGTGCAAGCTACACCCACTAAAAATTATTCATCTGCACAGGTACTTCCTGTACTTCAGATCTTGGTAAAATCATTCAATTGGTTGATTGGCAGAAGCCTAAAAAATGCACCTGTAACTTATGTATGTGTGTGTATGTGTTTGTGTGTCTGAGTTTGTCCCCCCCACCATCACTTGACAACCAATGCTGGTGTGTTTATGTCCCCGTAACTTAGCGGTTCGACAAAAGAGACCGATAGAATAAGTACTAGGCTTACAAAGAATAAGTCCTGGGGTCGATTTGCTCGACTAAAGGCAGTGCTCCAGCATGGCCACAGTCAAATGACTAAAACAAAAGAGTAGAGTAAAGAGTATTATTCACTTTTAAATTGTTGCTTCAATTCAATCCCATGCCCTGCTATGTTAACATTTTACATAATTGCATAGAAGCAACAATGAAGCAAAAATGTCTTCCCAAGCAGAAGGTAAAGTTTCATTGATCAAAGAATTATTTTATAATTTTCCATCAATTATTATTAATCAGTAAGTCTATTTTTTTAAACTATATCTCGGCACTAAAATTATTCTTGACTCTCTTATTAAAGTAAAATTTAACATTAGATGTGTTGTTATACTTGAAATCATTTGGAAACACAGAACCATTCTATATGACTTCCCCACATATATATATATATATATCTTTATTACTGGGCAATAAATAATGGAGAATGCGCAATCATTATCAATACCAAAAAACAAAGATTTAAAAAAAAGAACACTGTGACAAAGACGCAACATTGAAAAGAAAGAGGAAGAAGAATAGTTGTTGCAGTAGTGGTGGTCGTGTGGAGTAGAAAAGGGAAACAAAGAAAAAGAATATAAATGGGTTACTTTGAATATAAGAAACGAGTGTACTGAATTAATAATAATAATTATAATAAAACAGAATATTTAGCTTTATTCCTGCCAATGGTGTGAGAAGCAGAACAAAGAAGGAGGGCCAATATAAGATATCCGCCTATATTTGGCTGCTGAAATCAGCATCTTTTTACAAGCCAAGAGAAATGACCCGACAGGAACCTATGTTTGCACTAAATGAAATACTGTTGTATCAGCCAATAGAATCCAGTACAGGTGTCTACCGCTACAGCTAACCCATCATGCTCTAAATTGTTATGGATCCTATTTCAATAAACCTTACCAATAATAAAAGAAATCATTTCAACTTAAGATTCTGAACCACTGACAAATAAAAGATTTTGTCCGGCACTGCTTCTGACATTAGTGCTTCAAAACAGCACACTGTCAAAGCAGTTAAACTGCTGATCATCGGTTGGGGTAGAGATACAAAATTCTATCCATCATGGATGGAATGAAACTGCCCACACCTTTACTTTTATATCTGTTTTGTTTTCTTCACTATATATCCTGCGAACATCCCAGGTAAGTCAAAACACTCATAGATATTTCGAATTAACGACAAATTCTCAACTGAACATTTCATAAATTTCGTTTGAGAAAATGCTACGTCTCTGTTTTATATTGATTTCCATTTTCCTTCTTTCATTTTCCTTCTTTCATTAGTTTAAGATTTTATACAGTTTATATTGTTTATTATTACATAATTTACATTTAAATTATTTTAACAATGTTATAAAATGGACAATTGGCAGTTATTAAAGAACCAACTTTGTAATTTTGTTTTTCTTTTTGCTCTCTTCATTTTGAGTTCTGAGTTCTACTCCTACCAAACTTAATTTTACCTTCCTTCCTTTCAAGGATCAATAAACAAGGTTTCACTCCTCTACTGGAATAAATTCTTCCCTTTCTTCCCTTTCTTCCCTTTCACCCAGTCTTTCTTTCTATTTGATGTCTTTCTCTCTGAAAAAATGTGGCTGTCACCAGATATCAGGAGGGAAGGGCTCCACCAGGTTAAAATATGCCCAAGACATACTAAATGTCCTGACAACACTTCTTCAACTCCATCAAACAGTTGAAGATGAAATACAAGGCATATAGCTTTTATACAATTGCTTATCCATGTTGAATTACTCTACTCAGAATCTCTTCTTTGATGTTCAACAGCCTCTAGTCAGTCTTCAACATTTTGTTTGATATCTTAATGGAACTTCTGCTATCACAAGTTCCATCACTTCTTATACATACATATATTTTTTGTATATATATACATATATATACACACACACACATATATATACATATATATAAACATATACACACACACACACACACACATATATATATACATATATATAAACATACACACACACATACACATATATATACATGCATATACACACGTGCATGCACACATGCACAGGGTGGGGAAGCAAAACATTTGAAACTCATTGTGCATCAATAAGTTTAGTAATTCAAAAATAAGTGAATAACATTCCCATATAATTACAAAACAAATAATTTATTCTATGTGGATTCCATTGTTTGCAATTAAAGCCTCCACACAGCCCCAAAACCCTGCAGAACTCTTCACCACCAAATCACTGAACACCCTGGCCCACTCCTCATTGATAGCAGCCTTCAGAGAGTTGATGTTGGAGTGGGAGGTTTTGTTGGTGGCATGCTCCAAAATGCCCCACATAACATAGTCCAGAGGGTTGAGATCTGGGCTGGAAGAGGGCCAGAAGTTCGCAGATGAGAAAGCAGGAAAACTGGATTTGCAGAAATTCTGTATCTTCTTGGTAGTATTGCTGGGAGCACCATCCTAGGTCCGCACATAGTTGCTCTCTGGATAGTTGACCTTGGTGGAGGCGCAATGGCCCAGTGGTTAGGGCAGTGGACTCGCGGTCATAGGATCGCGGTTTTGATTCCTAGACCGGGCGTTGTGAGTGTTTATTGAGCGAAAACACCTAAAGCTCCATGAGGCTCTGGCAGGAGATGGTGGCGAACCCTGCCGTACTCTTCCACCACAACTTTCTCTCACTCTTACTTCCTGTTTCTGTTGTGCCTGTAATTCAAAGGGCCAGCCTTGTCACACTGTGTCACGCTGTCTATCCCCGAGAACTATGTTAAGGGTACACGTGTCTGTGGAGTGCTCAGCCACTTGCACGTTAATTTCACAAGCAGGCTGTTCCATTGATCGGATCAACTGGAACCCTCGACGTCGTAAGCGACAGAGTGCCAACAAGTTGACCTTGAGCCATGGCAAAACATGGTAATTCATCATCATGTAGTAGGCATCAGCACCTATCTTTTCACCAGCCTTGTAGAAATAGATAGGCATCTGTCCCCTACTGAAAGTCATGATCTAGGCTGGATGTTTTGTTCTGAAGGTGTCACTGACATCAGCTGTTGACTCTGCAATGTACTGGTTGTTTCTGTGGTTTACAACATCATCCACTGTGAAGATCTTGTCGGAGAAAATTTTCACAGTGGGGTCTTTCTTCTTGAAGTATGTGAGAACCTTTTTGCACCTCTCCAGCTTGTATAGGTTCTGTCAGCAGGTGTCTCAGTATCCTTGTGTAAAACTTGAGGCCAAAGTTATCATTCACAGCTATTCTGATGGTCTTGTGGGTACACTTCAAGTTCAGAAACCAGCTTCCTCGTGGATGTGGTTGGGTTTGTTGAAATTTTGGATTTGATGGTGTTGATGTTTTGATTCCACTTCTTGTTGGCCCCATCACTGTCAGACTTCTTCTCAATGCCATTGCCCACGTCCATTCTCTTCTTGATGTTATAAACTGTGTGTAAGAATGATCTGATTATGCTCGAAATCCTCTTCAGATCGACTTGTGCACAAACCAAATCACATAGTCTTTGGCGTTTGTCTTCCTGTGCAGTCATATTCTCCAATATTCCTGCAAAAAGAGTTTATTATTAGCTGACAATGTATTCATAAAGAAATAAATGTATTCATTGTTCTGCATTAGGTCTCATATCAGTTGATGTAGTGGTTGCTGAGAAATAGTGTAACTTCTAATGCAAGTTTTGCTTCCCCACCCTGTGTGTGTGTGTATATATATATATATATATATATATATATATAGGTTATGAAGGGTATTGGACTCAACCAAACCCAAAGATACAGGTAATACCGAGTAAGTGCTGTATACCAGCTAGTTTTGCCCCTTTCGTTGTATAAACATGAGTGGGGATTAAAACATAGGTCGTGTATTAGCGTGTGTATGTATAAAGAGAGAAAAGGATAAAGAGAACAATGGCAAAGTTGGAAATATATTTTATGGATAGAGTCTAACTTTGCCATTGTTCTCTTTATCCTTTTCTCTCTTTATGCATATATACATATATATATAAATTTAAGTCACAATATATAGATTCAAGTAATCTTGTAGTACTCATACAAAACATATAGAATATATAGTATGATACAATATAGACTATATAGTATGATATAAGAGAAAAGGATGAGGTGTGTAAAAAGTCACAAATGACAGAGAAATAGATTGATCAAATTTTATTTAACAAAAAGAAAATTCTAATACCATGACAAATTGTTTCATAACTTAAAAACATGTAAATAATTTATATTATAATATTTAATAAAAAAATAAATTACTTACGTGCCTGCATTAATGCAAAATGCAAAAAATCCTTCAAAATAATGCAGAATTTAAGCTACATCCTCATGTGAAAGAAATCTTTGTTAAATAAGAGATTGTTGATGTATTGTTATATGATGAGGTCTTGAATAGGGAATAAAGGACCCTGACAAACTGATTGATTGATTAATCAAGTGATTGATTGCTTAATAAAATGATTAATCAAATAATTAGTTAATTGATTAATACTTTACTAATTGACAAATATTTGGTAAAAGAAGTGAAATAGAACCAGTGCATGTGTTTATTGGCATAACCACCCTCCCTAAATACAACAATGCATGTCTCAATACATAAGATCACAGGAGGAATATTGCAAACCAAGTACAAAAAACCATGTACAAATATGTTTGTGATATATTTGAACTATTAAAAGGCCTTTTCCTAGCAGTTTGTAGAGGAAAAAATTCTCGATAGCTGTTAATATACTAACAATCATTTCAGGGCACCTTCTGTGGACCACTGAATTCATTTCAAGCTGATCAGCTATCATCAGCACTGGTTACTAAACGAGATCAGCCATAAAAAACTTCAATGAAAATGGTCTTTTTACAGATCGAATAAAATCCAAACAAATTCAAAACTAATCTAAATATTAATCTAATGAGACTTAGACTTTCAATTTTCAACATCTTACAAAAATATTCCACTCCTTTAATTTCTCTACATCCCAACTCCTTACCTTATAAAACTTATTCAAAAAACCTTGCATATATATCTGCCTTTAAATGAAGGGTGAAAATTCTGTATTGTAGATAAATATAAATAAGACAAACCAGCATTGAAGCACTTAAGCAATACCTCTTCTTCTTCTTTTTGCATCATCATCATCACCCTTATCATGTCTGTTTTCTATGCTGGCATGGGTTGAATGGTTTGACCAGAGCTGGTGAGCAGGAGAGGTACATCAGGTTCCAGTCTGATTTGGCTTGGTTTTTACAGCTGGATGTCCTTCTGAACACCAACCATTTTACAGTGTCTACTGGGTGCTTTTAATGTGGCACTGACAGGATTTGCCAATGTGTAATGTTGTTCACATTAGGATGTAATTAGTATGAAAAGTGAAAGAATAAAAGTGTTAAGATATAATTAGAATTAAAAGTGAAAAAATAAAATTGAGACTGAGGACTGGTGAAACCGGATGGCAACACCAGGCTCCAATCTAATTTGGCAGAGTTTCTACAGCTGGATGCCCTTCCTAACGCCAACCACTCAGAGAGTGTAGTGGGTGCTTTTAAGTGTCACCCGCACGAAAACGGCCACGCTCGAAATGGTGTCTTTTATGTGCCACCCACACAAGAGCCAGTCCAGGGGCACTGGCAACGATCTCACTCGAAAATCCTACGGGAGCCAGTCAGGCGGTACTGGCAACGGCCACACTCGAAATGGTGTCTTTTATGTGCCACCCGCACAAGCCAGTCCAGGGGCGCTGGCAACGATCTCACTCGAAAATCCTACGGGGGCCAGTCAGGTGGTACTGGCAATGGCCACGCTCAAAATGGTGCATCTCATGTGCCACCCGCACAAGAGCCAGTCCAGGGGCACTGGCAACGATCTTACTTGGCTTGCCGGGTCTTCTCACGCACAGCACATTTCCAAAGGTCTCGGTCAGTAGTCATCGCCTCGGTGAGGCCCAATGTACGAAGGTCTTGCCTCATTGTTTTTAATCCAAATGAAAAAAAAAAAGAAAATTATATGTTGAAACTCACGGGGTCCGATACTATTACCATGTAAAATTTGACTTGATTTGGTTGAGCAATTTGAGAATGCATTGAGAGCAGACAGACAGACAGAAAAAGAATTTTATATATATATATTTATATAAATAAGAATAAGATCATTATTTAAAATACCAATCTTATCAGTTGGCCAGCCTGGGAATAAAAACCTCAAAGGTAATAAATATTATAAAAATTATAATTTAGGGTATCTAAGAGATACCACCATGCTAGATATAGCAGCCAAAACTTGACTCTAAAACCACATTAAATGTGGTTTTAGAGTCAAGTTTTGGCTGCTATATCTAGCATGGTGCTAACGCTTAGATACCCTTAATTATAATTTTAATAATATTTATATATATATATAGATTAGACAATATGTCATGAGAACTATACAAATATATGTGTGTGTGCACGTGTATATATATCTATCTATCTATATATATATATATATATATATATATATATATATATCGTTGCCAGTGCCCCTGGACTGGCTTGTGCGGGTGGCACATAAAATACACCATTTCAAGCGTGGCCGTTTTCGTGCGGGTGACACGTAAAAGCACCCACTACACTCTCTGAGTGGTTGGCGTTAGGAAGGGCATCCAGCTGTAGAAACTCTGCCAAATTAGATTGGAGCCTGGTGTTGCCATCCGGTTTCACCAGTCCTCAGTCAAATCGTCCAACCCTTGCTAGCATGGAAAGTGGACGTTAAACGATGATGATGATGATGATATATATACACACACACACATATAAGGATTATTAGTAAGAAAATCATTGATAGAGTACTACCTGCACTTAAGTTTAAAGTTAAAACAGCAAGGGATAATCCACAGCAATTTTTTGTCCACCTCTGGAGTGAAGGATAAATAAATCTACCTTGCTTGCTACATTCAGATTGTAAACCACAACATGCCTTATCTCTTAGTCATCACCCTCACTGGTGCTCATGGCCAGGGCTATAAATCTATCTACATCCACCACATTCTACATCCACCACAATGCCAATGAACCCTTTAAGATTACTCTGTCAGATGAAATGCTTATATATTCACATTGTTTTGAATTAATCATAGCTTATCTTGTAGCTTTGAGATTTTGATATGATTGTTTATCTTTAGAATGACATTGTAGGGTAGGTGTAAGAGGCTAGATCTGATCAGCTTGGACATAAAACAAGTGGAATATTTGGGCTGAATATTGCCAGTTTAAACACTGAGGGGTTAAGGGAGTTTAATTCTGCTTCAAGCCATTCAATAGCACCCTAATTTACCCATTTTTAATGAAGGAAAGAATAAATAAAATTCTAAATCAAGATAAGTATTGTTTATAAAATGAGAAAAAGAAACAGACCCAAAAATTTAATTTGCTATTAACACACTTTTAAAATAAACACTAAAAATGATTTACAGTAAAAATCAAGTTCACTTGATTTCATTACAAATTTTACTTGTCACAAACTTTTTATTTTTACTGGTCATTACAAACTTTTTACTTTTCACAAACTCTATAAAATGCATGTGTAAATACTTAAAACATTTAGATATTTACTTACCCCTTTTACAAATCCTACTCTGGTTTTTCCTTTAAAAGAATCGATAAAGTATGGATCTTTCTAGAATTTAAAAAAGCTATTTTTTCTAAGTTTATATATTTTTTAATGTTAAGCAATTTGTGTGATAATCAGCACAAGAAACGATTTAAATGTAAAACACCTTTGAAATATGAGCTATGATTACACTTTGGAATTGATTTTTGCATCCAGAAATGGGTAATATTAAGGTTAAACTTTGACCTTCACTTATCCACAGATGCACTCATACTCACACTTTTGTGCAATTTCTTGTTAGAGGTAAGTGTTATACGATAAAGAGTAAGCTCTGAGTGAGGCTTTCATTCTTAGTGTGACCAATCACACCTCAGACATGTTGTTCATGACTTAGAAAATGGCATGAATGTCATATCTTTCCTTTTCATTCTCTTTAATTATATCTTATCTTTTACCTGTTTCAAACTAAGACACCACCTTGAGGGGTTTTAGTCAACAAATCTGTTAACCTAATGAAAATTCCATCTAAATTGTTCTTGTTGGCACTCCGTTGTTTACGACATCGAGGGTTCCAGTTGATCCTATCAACGGAACAGCCTGCTCGTGAAATTAACGTGCAAGTGGCCGAGCACTCCACAGACACGTGTACCCTTAACGTAGTTCTCGGGGATATTCAGCATGACACAGTGTGACGAGGCTGACCCTTTGAATTACAGGCACAACAGAAACAGGAAGAAAGAGTGAGAGAAAGTTGTGGTGGAAGAGTACAGCAGGGTTCGCCACCATCCCCTACCGGAGCCTCATGGAGCTTTAGGTGTTTTCGCTCAATAAACACTCACAACGCCCGGTCTGGGAATCGAAATCGCGATCCTATGACTGCGAGTCCGCTGCCCTAACCACTGGGCCATTGCACCTCCACTCCATCTAAATACAACCGGGATAATCCACAGCAATATTTTGTCCACCTCTGGAGTGAAGGATAAATAAATCTAGCTTGTTTGCTACATTCAGATTGTAAACCACAACATGCCTTATCTCTTAGTCATCACCCTCACTGGTGCTCATGGCCAGGACTATAAATCTATCATTCAGATCAAGAAAAATCAAATTTACCTTTAAATCCAGGGCCTTTCCGAATCAGCACCTTTATGTCACTTGATTTGATTTGATCAGGGAAGTGAATGCCATGCAGTCATTCAGAAAAGGGACAAATGATTTCATATGGGAAATCCTGGTCTGCCTAATTAGTACCACATCCAGGCATAGTAACCTGAAGATGTTGAGCAACTACGAGGGGATGCTGAAAAGTTCCTGGCTTTGGGTAAAAGAAAATACAGGAAAATCAGTTGATTATGATTTTATTCAACACATTTCCCTCTCAGATTCACACACTTGTTGCAGCAGTCCTTCAGTTTTTCTAAGCCCTGTAAAAGAACCCAGAAGGTTGGGCTTCCAGCCAGGCTTTCGCAATAGTCTTAAAGCGAGGAACTATTCAGCACCCTCTTGTAAACCTGTGTCATTTGTGACTTCCTTTAATTACGATTCACAATAACCATGCTTTTAATGTAATGCCACACAATAACCATTTGTATGTTCTGGTAGAAATCTGTTTTATTTAGATAAAGTTTATAGCTTTGTTTGGAAGGACAATCTATTACCAGAGGAGCATAAGAGATGCAGAAAGGGATCAAGGGGAACTGGCTAATGTTGATAGCTTGATCTTAGATGAGGTATGAATAAGAAAGAACAATTTAGCTTTTGGATGGGAAAACTAAATGGAAGTTGAGAACACTTGAACACTTGGGGTCAATGACAAGATTAAATGTTTGAAGGACTGTTACACATTTTTTCCTGTCTTCTTCTATGATCAAAGACCTTCCAGTTATGGCAATTCTATTGAAACTTGCTATTATGTGTCTTATCCCCAAGAAGATAACCATTCCAGAATTGCTGAGATGGATCTCTCAGAAAAAGAGATGAGGGGGAAGAGAGAGTGGGTAAGAGAGAGACAGAGAAAAAGAAGAAAGGAAAGAGGGTGAGAGAGAAACGGAGAAGGAAGAAAACAATAAGAATTTTGGTAAGGGTAGGAGATAGCTCAAGAGTGCACTATTTGTGGGTGGTAAAAAAACCTCCTGATTGTCTGTAATTTGTATGTTATGTTTGACAAAACTTTTACAATTTTAGGCAAATGTGTCAAAATACACAAACCACCAGAAACTACAATAATCCATGTGGAGAGATACATCTGTTACAAATTGGAAAACCTCTGCAAACATTAGAGTTCATTTTCTTAATCTTTTGAAATCAAATCTAATTTTTCTTCTTTTCATTTAAATCAATAATCTACAATAGCCTCCAAGAGTCTCTGACTTAGTCATTATTTATATATTTTATACCAAAATTTTAGCGCAATAACTTTTATGGTTATAAGTTTCCAACTATCCAGTAATAAATTCCTTTCTTAGTGCAGACTAAATATCTCAAGGGACTGGGTTCATAAAGCTGCAATTTCCCAACCAATTTTTATACAATATGCTGATCTACATCAATGATAAAATAAACACACAAACACACACAATGTAATATGCATGATTGTCTTGGGCCCAGTAACATTAAAAAACTTCACCTGTTGGCTGGTATTACTCCATCTTATATAAGAAGGGATATTCCTGGAAAAATTGAAAACAAAATCAGATGTGTGATGAAAGATATCCATTATTTGAATAACAAATATGAAAAAGATTAACCCTTTAGCCATGTCTGGTTTGTGGAAGGACAGCTTTCAAATGATATTTATCTCACCCAGGGGCAATGTTTTTTGTACTACACTACATACCAATTGGCATGAAGTCATTCACCTACACTCCAACATCTGCCCCACAGATGTAGTGTCTCTGCTTTCTTCCTTCCCCTTCTCCTGCAAACTTAATGTTTTATACAAAACCTATAAACTTAAACAAAACCTATTCCCTTTGATCATTGTTCTGTATTGACTACATTTAACACAAAAGAATAAATCACTCAGAGGACTTTATTCTCCAAAATATGCTAATTTTCAAGACCATTTGTATACAATATTGTACATCTACTTAGAGATTCTCTCAGCACTACTTCAGCAAGTAGAGTGAAGTCTATGTTTCACTGGGTTGTTGTTGGCACTCCGTCGCTTACGACGTCAAGGGTTCCAGTTGATCC
Organism: Octopus bimaculoides; assembly: GCF_046866305.1. Taxonomy (NCBI): domain Eukaryota; kingdom Metazoa; phylum Mollusca; class Cephalopoda; order Octopoda; family Octopodidae; genus Octopus; species Octopus bimaculoides. The sequence goes on along the minus strand of NC_142954.1, from coordinate 11,201,048 downwards.
GATCAACGGAACATCCTGCTCGTGAAATTAACGTGCAAGTGGCCGAGCACTGCACAGACACGTGTACCCTTATCGTAGTTCTCGGGGATAATCAGCGTGACACAGTGTGACGAGGCTGGCTCTTTGAATTACAGGCACAACAGAAACAGGAAGAAAGAGAGAAAGATGTAGTGGAAGAGTACAGCAGGGTTTGCCACCATCCCATGCCAGAGCCTCGTGGAGCTTTAGATGTTTTCACTCAATAAACACTCACAACGCCTGGTCTGGGAATCGAAACCGCGATCCTATGACTGCAAGTCTGCTGCACTAACCACTGGACCATTGCGCCTCCACGTTTCACTGGGAAGGTCAAATAAAACTGAAACATCTCCAGAGTTATTTCCCATACTTGTTAAATAATTAAAATATTATTAGTCATTGATTTGCGCCATATTTTCCTCTCACATAAATATTTCCACTTAAAGTTTGTTTATATGTTCTCTGTATTAAATATGTTAATATTAACTTAATTACAATTAATTATTTTTCAGTTTTGATGAACATTTCTGCAAGACTTCAAGAGTACAGGAGAAATACAAAAATGCCACTTGTAATCAGAAAACATTTTACAAGATGATCCTCCAAAGTTATATGCCAGTTTTGAATCATACAAACTCCAATGAACATAATCTACCATTTTTAAATAACCCACACAAAATGTGTTTGTACAAAAAGTAAGTGGTCCCTAAATTGTGTTTTATTTCTGTATGTTTTTTTCTCTATTGTCTCTGAATAATTTTTTAATCTTGTAGCTGGGAGGAAAGGCAGAATGCTATCAGCAAACTGGAGACTTGAACTAAATTTTTGCAACAAAATGGATACCACTAAAGGCATTCAAGATGACCGGTAGAGGTGTTGAGTCAGGTTGTAAATGAAGGTAACAATCCAAGAAGGCTATCGCAGGATTTGATCTCAGAACACAACGAGCTGTACAAATCTCACAAGGCATCAGGTTCAAGCATTATTTTATTGACCTTGAAATGACGAATAGCAAAGATGTCCATGTCAGGATTTGAACTTGCTGATGCACTTCTCAAAAGAACTTTAAGATAAACCATTTCTGAAAAAATATTCAAGCAAAAATTCAAGACAACTGCTACTGCAATCATAATGGCTGTCTCCTACAGCATCTCCTTTTCCAAATATCAAACTAGCTACGTTTTAAATGCTTGCCCATTAAATGCAGACAAAGGGGGAATTAGCTCAAATCTTCCTGAATTAAGGGAAACAGGAAGACTTCTTAAATCTGCTTTCCTTAACCCTTTAGAACTTAAACTGGCCATATCCTGCCATTTATCTGCCTGTTCTATGTTCAAACTGGCCAGATCCGGCCTCTCACACTAACCCTACATCATTCTGAAAATTAACAGTTACCTCATCAAAATCTCATAGCTACAAGATAATACATAATTAATTCAAGACAATGTGAATTAAAAAAAGCATTAATTTGGGCAGAATAATGTGAATGCTAAAGGGTTAAACAATATTAATGAACAAAATTAAAACTTTTACTCTTTTACTCTCTTTTACTTGTTTCAGTCATTTGACTGTGGCCATGCTGGAGCACCGCATTCAGTCGAGCAAATCGACCCTAGGACTTATTCTTTGTAAGCCTATTACTTATTCTATCGGTTTCTTTTGCTGAACCGCTAAGTTACAGGGATGTAAAACACACCAGCATCGGTTGTCAAGCGATGTTCGGAGGACAAACACAGACACATAAACACATACACATACATACATATATATATATATATATATATATATATATATATATATATATATATATATATATATATATATACGACGGGCTTCTTTCAGTTTCTGTCTACCAAATCCACTCACAAGGCTTTGGTCAGCCCGAGGCTATAGAAGAAGACACTTGCCCAAGGTGCCACGCAGTGGGACTGAACCCAGAACCATGTGGTTTGTAAGCAAGCTACTTACCACACAGCCACATTCTGAGTTCAAATACTACCAAAGCCAACTTTGTATTCCATCCTTTGGGGCTTATAAAAAGTATTATTTCTGGCTTTGTGCCAAACTTTGAACGAATTATTATTATTATCATTATTATTATTATTATTATTATTATTATTATTATTCAGTAGTTTTATTTTTATAACGTGCTTTCACTTCACTACCGAGCGCAGCTCTGTGCGCCTTGGGTATGTGCTGTGGTTTGCTGTGGTGCTCTTATGTTTACTGTATTGAAAGTGTTTTGCGTAGAATGTGTGCAGTACCCAGTAGTGCAATTTTCTGTATGTTATATATATTTGTAAGTCCTGGTGTTTTTGTTATGTATTTGTCTGAATATTTTTTTATTATACCTAAGGCACCTACTATGATAGGAATTGTTTCTGTTTTTAGATTCCACATTCGAGTTATCTCTATTTCCAGGTCTTTGTATTTTGAAAGTTTTTCCATTTCTTTTAGAGAAACGTTGTCATCTGCTGGTATTGAAACATTAATTAGAAGGCATTTTTTTCCTTCATGATCTTTGACAACTATATCTGGTCTATTTGCCTTAATTTCTCTATCTGTGTGTATTGGCATATCCCAGAGTATGGTTGCTTTCTCGTTTTCTGTGACCTTTTCTGGCGTGTGTTTATACCATCTTTTTTCTGTTGCTATTCCATAATGTTGGCATAGCTTCCAGTGTATATAGGTCCCAGCTCTGTCATGTCTGTGAATATATTCCTTCTTAGCCAGGACTGGGCAGTCAGAGATAATATGATTTATTGTTTCTTGTCGATCTCCACATATTCTACAGTTACTTGTTATATTTCTTTTCATTATGTGTTTTTGGTAATTTCTGGTGGGGAGGCTTTGGTCTTGTGCAGCAATTAAAAATCCTTCAGTCTCTGCTTTGAGTCCTGAGCTTCTCAGCCATTGCTGGGATTTTTCTCTGTCTATTTCTTTCGCATTTAGTTTAGCCCAGTATTTACCATGTAGGGGCTTTTCTTGCCATCGTTTTATCATGGTCCGTTGCTGTTCTAGTTTTAGTTTGGATTTCATTTGTTTTATAGCTTTTGTTGTTTCTTCTTCTTCTTCTTCGTATTTGTTAGGTAGATTGATTTCTTGTTTGTATTTGTCAGCTTCCTTAAATACTGAAAACAGTTTTTTGTTTTGCTCTTGTTTTGTGGCTATTTGTATTAGTTTCCCTTGCTTCTGGAGTAGGTATTTTTGCAGTCCTATGGTGGTTATTTTATAATAGTTTTCTAGCTGTATAAGACCCCTGCCACCTTCTGTGCGTTGTATATATAGCCTTTCTATGTCAGATTTTGGGTGGTGCATCCTATATCCTGTCATTATTTTTCTTGTTTTCCTGTCTATTTTACATAGTTCGTTTAGTGTCCAGTTAAGGATGTTGTAGCTGTAGCTTATAACTGGGACAGCTAAAGTGTTGATACCCATTATCTTGTTTTTAGCATTGAGCTCTGTTTTTAGTATTGATCTAACTCGTCTATAGTACTCTTTCTTTATTTTTTCTTTCATTTGTGTATGTTGTATCCTATCTAGTTCATTGACTCCTAAATACTTATATGGTTGGCTTTCGTCTAGTTCTCTTATTTCATTGGCTTTATCTAGTGTTATATTGCTACTTTTAACTAATTTTCCTCTTTTCAGGGTTGCTTTGCCACATTTTTCTAATCCGAATTTCATTTCTATTTCCTTGGTAAAGCCGTGTACTGTCTGTAGTAGTGTTTCTAGCTCTTTGTCGTTTTTTGCATATAATTTTAGGTCATCCATATATAGAAGGTGGCTGACTGTTTTTCCATAGCATTTGTAACCGCATCCAGTTCTATTATTATTATTATTGTTATTATCATTATTACCATTATTATTATTATTACCATTATTATTATTATTATTATTATTACAATTATTATTATTATTATTACCATTATTATTATTATTATTATTAAGGTGGTGAGCTGGCAGAATTTCATCCATTTTTACGGTCTGATGTTCAAATTCTGCCAAGGTAGACTTTGCCCTTTTGGGGTTGATAAATTAAGTTCAAGTTGAGCAATGGCTATGTGCCAAAATTTGAAATCCACTATTTTTATTATTATTATTATTATTATTATTATTATTATTATTATTATTATTATTATTATTATTATTATTAATGTCATCATCATTATCATCATTGTTTTATTGAAGGAATATAGTGATACAAGAAGAAAAATGTTGTTCTGGTTGGTCCGGACACAAATGCAATGAACGTAAGTCATTATTGTATTTCTTAACTTTCTTCATTTCTGTCAGGAGATACTTTATATGGTCATTGCGATTTGCTTGAAATAGTAGCCAAACATCACTCACATTATACCTTACTGTCATAAAAATGGAAGAACTCATCTATTTTATTGTTGTTGTTGTTGGCACTCCGTCGCTTATGACGTCGAGGGTTCCAGTTGATCCTATCAACGGAACAGCCTGCTTGTGAAATTAACATGCAAGTGGCTGAGCACTCCACTGGCAAGAAACAGCAGCCAAATCTCTCAATTAACAGTGAGGTCGTTGCCAGTGCCGCTGGACTGGCTCCGATGCAGGTGGCATGTAAAATACACCATTTTGAGCATGGCCATTGCCAGTACCGTGTGACTAGCCCGCGTGCCGGTGACACGTAAAAGCACCCACTACACTCTCGGAGTGGTTGGCTTTAGGAAGAGCATCCAACTGTAGAAACTCTGCCAGATCAGATTGGAGCCTGGTGCAGCCTTCTGGCTTGCTAGTCCTCAGTCAAATCGTCCAATCCATGCTAGCATGGAAAGCGGACGTTAAACGAACAATGATAATTTGTAAAAACATAAATCGGAAGGAAGAAGTATGCTGTAAGATGTAGAACAGTATATATTAAAAGGGAAAGGCCAGATTATGGGATTATCTAAGGTTTCCTGTCCATAAGGGGTTTAGCTTTATGGTGTAATACACGCACACACACATTAACTGTCTACCAAATTACATTCACAAGATACTGATCAATGGAAGGAGATGGTGGAAGATACTAGCATAAGGCTCAACAGAGTGGAATTGAACTTGCAGCCATATAGTTGCAAACAAACTTTTTCACCACACCACTCTGCTTCCAACAAAGTCTATAATTGTTAGAATGTGTTATTGGAATTGTCTTCTCTGATTTATTGAATTAATTTAATAAATTAGATGTGATCTTGGAGGTAAAATCAAGTTTTGATATTTTCCTCTGCCCTACAGACAACTGAAAAGCAAATTTTCTTTCATTCTTTAAAATTATATTTACAATGAAAACACAATTGAAATTCACACTATAAGCAAACTTAATAAGAATTTGCTGCAAAAACAAACTCTTCATTTAAAACCAGATGTCTCCCATAGTGCAGCAGCTACCATTTTGTATTTCATACTAAATTTTAAATATTAAGCCCAGCAAAGTTAATAAATAGGTTGGAAATAACTCAAAAGTATATAGCTTGTTTCAAGAACTGTATAAAATTGAATCTAATATAGTGTAACAGCTGTTTCTATTTTTCCATCAAATAGTTGCTTTTCTCCACCAGATTATATAGATTAAAAATGCGTAGGAATATCAATCAAAAGTTGTAGTTGGTCTTATTGTCTAAATACAGTCCATTTTAATGCTACTCCAATGTGTTACAATGCTTATTTCAAAGATATTATGTAGTACAGAATATATTTATAGATTTAAGCCAACACTACAGCTAATACATGGAGGCGCAATGGCTCAGGGGTTAGGGCAGCGGACTCGCGGTCATAGAATCGTGGTTTCTATTCCCAGACCGGGCGTTGTGAGTGTTTATTGAGCGAAAACACCTAAAGCTCCACAAGGCTCCGGCAGGGGATGGTGGCGAACCCTGCCGTACTCTTTCACCACAACTTTCTCTCACTCTTACTTCCTGTTTCTGTTGTGCCTGTAATTCAAATGGTCAGCCTTGTCACATTGTGTCACGCTGAATATCCCCAGAACTACGTTAAGGGTACACGTGTCTGTGGAGTGCTCAGCCACTTGCACGTTAATTTCACGAGCAGGTTGTTCCGTTGATCAGATCAACTGGAACCCTCGACGTCGTAAGCGACGGAGTGCCAACAACAACAGTTAATAGACAGCTGTAAGCACCTTGTCTTCACATATAATATCTAAGGGTAAAATTCTGAATTTAAGGAAACAACTAACAATTAATTAATGGGAAAATTTGACCAGTTCAATTGCCATGAAGAATATAAAATCTAATGATTTGTATCTTACCATAAATGTTGCTATTGACACCATCATTTTACCCCTATTCTCAGACAAATATCAGAGCCAGAAATGTTGGGGTCTACAGTCATTACTACAATTGAATTTACCAAACTCTCCCATGAATGTAATTGCATCTAATCTCAAACTTGTTACAAGATGTCCAGAATTAATTTTTATTATTATTTGAGATTAAAACACAGATTTATTTTAACCACTGATTAAACTATTGATATTCATGCTCTATTACATCAAGTATACTAATTATTAATTATCTTCAAATATTCTTTCATTTCAGCAATTTGTAACCCTCCTTGTGGCAATAATGGCATATGTATAGGTCCTAGTAAATGTGATTGCCCACCAGGAATTGTCGGTTATCGATGCCATGACAAACTAAGTGGTAAGTTGTATGATTAAAGATAATTTAAAATTATTTAGTTTGGTTATTAATTTTACGGAAAATTCTGAATGTTTTTAATCTCTGGTTATGTCCCAATACTGCTGAGGCAACTTAAAACTGGTCATTGCTATATATATATATATATATATATATATATATATATATATATATATATATAGTTTAAATTAATTTAATTTTGATTTTTAATAAATTGATTTTTAATAAATTGATTTTAATTGAGGTTTTTACCTGTAATTTTGGATTTTACCCCTAATATTATTATTATTATTATTATTATTATTATTATTATTATTATTATTATATATATATATATATGTATATATAAAGCAGTTGTATACTGTCAACTTAACGTGACAGTCCCAATAAGGGAATCATATTGTTGATATTTAGCCCTAGGAAGCTGGACCACTTCCTGTCGGCCTTGACATATTTCCTGTGTCCTTATGTTTGTGAAGGGGAGACAAGCTCCTCCACCAAGCCTAGCCTGCATTCAGGGACATGTTTCTGAGTCTTTGCTCGTCATCAGCCTGAAGTAGCAACACCAGCTGGCTGAAGATGCCTGTCAAGCTTTCACAAACATATATATTTCTAGTGAAACACATTCACTGATTACAAAAAATAGAAATGATCTAATAGTCTGATATGAGGGCTCTTGGCTGCTATTTCTAGTAGATCAGATGATCAGTTAGTTTCTGTCTAGTATTAAAGAAATGACAGGTAAATCTCCTCCAGCCCATGAGTTGATCTCATAATTGTTTCTTCAGGACCTGCTGCTGCTGTTTACAATTGTGTTGGTAGTGCTTAGAGTAACAACAAGGGTGGTAAGAACAACAACAAGAATCGTAATTGTGTTACTAAGAACAAATTCATTAGGAACATTAGGTATTAAAGAAACTATTCTAATCAAATGTTTACAATAGCAAATCAACGATACCAAAGATTCTTTTGACTGTCAATGTTATATATGGAAGGGATTATGCAGTGGTCTTATAAATGTATTGCTTACAACATCCATCAAATATTCAGAGTTCTAAGCTACAGTAACAAGCAGTGAAACATGTCTTGCAAACAACTCGCACATGCAAGCGCTACCAGTTGAGAACTCCGCATACCGGAAGCCAGCAAGTGCATAGGGTCATCAGGAGAGAATGCGCACCATTTCGGGGCCTACCTCTTGACGGCATCAATGCGCACCGGCCCCCCCTCATTGATATGAGGCCCCACTTGCTAGATCAACTGGTTATTAAAAACAAAGCTCAATATTTCTCTAGCCATCGCTCATCGTCTCTTTTTAACCAAATCCAGTGGCTAGCCAGCCTTCTCCACTGTAGTTTGGATATCACCCATGGTGGTATTTACCTTACAATGAGTTAGGCCTAAAGATAACAGCAGTCGTCTCACACTGTGTCCAACAAACTCTTTAAAAAGCTTAAACAATGCAATGCTTTGGTCAAGACAATTGCTGAGGCCATTTATCTACTGTCCTTCTACTCCACTGCCCACCAAAAGCTTTTATTCTTTCCTACAGAATACTCTTCCTTTATAACCATTTTATTCTGCAAATATCAACTATTTTCAGACAGTTTCCATTTACTACTTTATTTCATTGCATGAATTAAGGCATAGAAATACCAGAATACATTCCTCCCCAAGGCGGCAAGCTGGAAGAATCGTCAGCATGCCGGGCGAAATGCTTAGTGGTATTCGTCTGCCGTTACATTCTGAGTTCAAATTCTGCTGAGGTCGACTTTGCCTTTCATCCTTTCGGGGTCGGTAAATTAAGTAGCAGTTACGCACTGGGGTCGATGTAATCGACTTAATCCCTTTGTCTGTCCTTGTTTGTCCCCTCTATGTTTAGCCCCTTGTGGTCAATAAAGAAATAAGAATACATTCCTCCTTTTCTTTCAATATTGTGATGGATTTTCATCAATCTTTTTATTTCAGTATCACATTATAACCCTTCAGCATTTAAACCGGCCATACCAGGCCAAGATATTTTCAAACCAGCCAGATCTGATCTCTCACACCTTCCCTACAATGACATTGTAAAAATAAACATTCACACTAACGGTATCTTGAAGCTATGAGATAATGAATGATTAATTTTTTTTAATTGTGAATAAATAAGCATTACATCTGACAGAATAAACTGAATGCTAAGGGGTTAATCGTAAAATCATTCATTTTTTTCAGATTCTGACAACAAACATCAATTCTGTTTTATTGAACCCAGTTGCTATGGTGCAGAATATGTGTGTGGAAAAAGTATGACGTTCAAAGAATGCTGTAGTAAGAATCTAACTGGGAGCTGGGGCATTCCTGGCATAAAGTGTACACCTTGCATTGCTTATGCTCACCGTAAGTTATATCTCTTTGTTGAATTCTCAGTAAAAATATAAATCCTTAAATTTTCATCTGATTATTTATGGTGGGAGTCCATGACTAATTAGAATATCTATAAAAAATAAAAATTCATAGGCACAGGACTGGCGGTCACTGCTGGAAGGCTTTGATCATTGGTATATTAAATAAAGACTGACATAGAGCTAAAGAACACCAAATTACACCTTACTGTCTGGAAAAAAAAACAGCTAGGTGTAGGAGTGGCTGTGTGGTAAGTAGCTTGCTTACTAACCACATGGTTCCGGGTTCAGTCCCACTGCGTGGCACCTTGGGCAAGTGTCTTCTACTATAGCCTCGGGCCGACCAAAGCCTCGTGAGTGGATTTGGTAGACGGAAACTGAAAGAAGCCCGTCGTATATATGTATGTATATATATAAATGTATGTATGTTTGTGTGTCTGTGTTTGTCCCCCCAACATCGCTTGACAACCGATGCTGGTGTGTTTATGTCCCCGTAACTTAGCGGTTCGGCAAAAAGAGACCGATAGAATAAGTACTAGGCTTACAAAGAATAAGTCCCGGGGTCAATTTGCTCGACTAAAGGCGGTGCTCCAGCATGGCCGCAGTCAAATGACTGAAACAAGTAAAAGAGTAAAGAGTAAAGAGTATTCACATTATCCCAATAGAACTCAAAATGCCAGCTTTGGTGAAATTTCGAAATCACTGTCACTTTTCTAAAATACATAAAGCAATGTACATGTGTGTCTATATAGGAATATCACACCAAAAGATAATGTTAGTGAAACCAAACAAAATATATTTTGTAGAATACAGACAGGAGTGGCTGTGTGGTAACTAACTTACTTACCAACCACATGGTTCCGGGTTCAATCCCACTGCGTGGCATCTTGGGCAAGTGTCTTCTACTATAGTCTCGGGTCGACCAAAGCCTTGTGAGTGGATTTGGTAGACGGAAACTGAAAGAAGCCCATCGTATATATGTATATATATATGTGTGTGTGTGTGCATGTTTGTGTGTCTGTGTTTGTTCCCCCAACATCGCTTGACAACCGATGCTGGTGTGTTTACGTCCACATAACTTAGCGGTTCGGTAAAAGAGACCAATAGAATAAGTACAAGGCTTACAAAGAATAAGTCCTGGGGTTCGAATAAAGGCGGTGCTCCAGCATGGCTGCAGTCAAATGACTGAAACAAGTAAAAGAGTTAAAAGAGAGTAAAAGAGTAGAAAATCTGGTAAACTTGGAAACAATGCCTATATTGACAGAATCATAATTTCAGCTAACTGGACAGAAACTTACACACGGTCACACAGTTGTAGATCTTCCGGTCAATACAGCATGAGAACTTTCGATGGCAGCTACTACAATTTCGTTGGTAATTGTTCATACAGCCTTGTAGAAATACCAGATATCTGTCAGATTGAAATCACCTTTAGAGACTGCGAAACATTGTCTACATGTCGAAAGGTCAGTATTTTCTTATAATTTTAATGCTTTCAACTGTTATATTGACTATGCAACAGCATTGGCTTCAAAAGTTTTAGCAAAATTTATGGATGTAGATATGACTTTGTTGCTAAAATGTTCACTTCAGTACAAGGTGATTCAAGGTTGAGCCCCATTCTGTGGCTCTTTGAGCAAATGTCTACTCTCCAAAAAAAAGGTCACTATTTTGCATACATGCATATTTTGCATGTGAAGGTGCATGGCTCAGTGGTTAGAGCATTGAACTTACGTCCGTGAGTTTGAATCCTGGACCAGGCTGCGTGTTGTGTCCTTGAGCAAGACACTTTATTTCACATTGCTCCAGTTCATACAGCTGTAGAAATGAGTTGCAGCATTATTGGTGCCAAGCTTTATCGGCTTTTCCTTTCTCTTGGATAACATCGATGGCATGGAGAGAGGAGGCTGGTATGCATAGGCGACTGCTAGTCATCCATAAACAACCTTGCCTGGTATTGTGCCTCAGAGGGTAACTTTCTAGGTGCAATCCCATGGTCATTCGTGACCGAAGGGTGTCTCCGATTTGGCATACAATCACTAATCAACATATCCCAAATTCTGGCCCATAGATATGATATATCTACTCTTTCTCTCTCCTTCTCTCTGCATTTTTTTTTTTACCTCTGTTACAGTATACACACACACACACACACACACACACATACAGGTCCTCAGAGCTGCCTTCATATATCCACACTCATTCATCTGTACTTTTCTCATCACCCATAGTGTCTCCCACCTCATTAAAGTACAAATTGCTCCTTGCATTAAATGATATTTGAGACGAGTTAACTTCATTAAGTCACAAACTATAAGTATAGAGATAAGAGATTGAATTGTAAGTATTCAAAACGTATTACATAACAGGTTTGAATTATAAAAATGTGTTTCTAATTTAGTGCAAACATTTTATCGTAAGTTCCCTGGATTTATTAAGGATATTACCTGAACATTTTAGTATTTCCCATAATTCAGTGCAGTAAAGTCTACACCCATAGCTATTGTAAGAATATGATAATGTCTGTTTGATTATGCACCTGGTAATTTAGAATTATCTTTTCATATTCATTAAATCTCACCCAAATTAAAACTTAACATCTTTCAAAAAGAGACATTGAGTAACGAACTGCTAAATATACCAAAAGAATGGATGGTCACTGCTGGAAGGCTTTTGATCATTGGTATATTAAATAAAGACTAACATAGAGCTAAAGAACACCAACAACAATCTACAATTTGGGCTGAACCTCACGCACATCATTTGCGGGCTGGGTGGGGACACATGATAGCTATCATACAAGCTTGGATTGGTTTCATGCTCTTGCTTTATGGGGCTGGGGTCATTCCAAGTTAGTGGTCCCAAAGACATTATTATGTGTAGAGCTAAGCGGTCCACCAGTGCTTTCCATCACTATCAGTTTCATGTCAGCTCCTCTGCATCTTCAAAGGTGATGTTAAGCCTCCACAATCACATCCAGCCACATCCAGCTACAAGGCCTCTTCTAGCTCACAGCTATTATCCACTGTTTCTTTTCTCAGTCTAACTAATAAGAAAAGTATTTTACCAAATATTTAGTATATTGTGGAGATGTACTTGCATAGCAAGCGACCTGATCTGAGATCGTGTGCTGGAACGAAAACAATTGCAGCGTGGAAGGTGCTTATAAGCCATTTAAAATAACACACAAAAACCGTTAGATTCACTTCAACATTTAAATTTAATTTGTCAAAATATTTTCGTCACTTTAGTATATTCTGTTAATTTTATATTTTAGTCCTTAAAAATAACGACTGGTGCAGACGTTGTTTATGCCGAAGGACACCACATAGTGATAAACAAACACAAAGTAAATCTTCATCAAGGAATCATAAAAGGAAGTAAGTTATCTTATCTAACTTTGATAATAAATTACCAAGAGCCCAGGTAAAAACTAACCACAGGTGTAGACCTTGGTGGTAGTAGCAAATATTCATGCTGTGGCTGTGGGGTGAGAAGTTTGTCTCCCAACCACATTGTATTGTCTCACGGCAAGGCACCTTAGAGAAGTGCCTTCTACTATAGCTTTGGGCCAAACAAAGATTTGAGAGAAAGGATTTGGTAGATAGAAACTCAAAGGCAGTGAGCTGGCTTAAACATTAGCATGCCGGGCGAAATGCTTAGCGGTATTTTATCTGCCACTACGGTCTGAGTTCAAATTCCGCCGAGGTCGACTTTGCCTTTCATCCTTTTTGGGGTCGATTAAATAAGTACCAGTTATACACTGGTTTCGATATAATCGACTTAATCCATTTGTCTGTCCTTGTTATTATTATTATTATTATTATTATTATTATTATTATTATTATTATTATTATTATTATTATTATTTATTCAAGGCACTGCCTGGAATTGAACTTGGAATCTTGTGGTTAGTAGCCTGTGCTCTTAAGAGCAGTGCCTTGAATAAATAATAATGATAATAACATCAGCAAAAAAATACCTTAGGAATGAGAACCCAGGGTTGGGTTCAAAATTCCACCAGGACACCTGATGAAGGCTGGAGATTAAATCAGCCGAAATGTTGTGGTAACAACAAACAAGATGAGGACAAATATCCGTCAATTGTAAATAATGTACTGAATTCCTCATCTCTAAAATATAGAACAATTTTTAAATATTAATCAACTAAAATGAAATCTATTTTAAATTTCCAAAGATTTAATGGTGATCAAGCGATATGACTATGTTGCAATTGAAAGTAGTGCTCCAGCGATAAGAATTCTGATGGGAAAGAATACCTTTATTGAGGTGACACTTGGAGCTACATTGAAAGGAAACACATGCATTCAGGGACTGTGTGGCAATTATAATGGGAATCAAAATGGTGAGTATTAACGTCATTACTTTTTATTGATTATGAGTGCAGACACGGCTGTGTGATCAAGGAGTTTGCTATGTAACAATATAATGTTACTCTCAATCTCACTGTGGGACACCCTTGTGTTACACATTACACTGTGTAATGAAATTTTAATTTTTTTTTTGTTATTGTTCAGTAAGTGTTATAATTCCTATTTGCATCTATTTAGAAATCAAAGGAAATGACTACTATTCCCTTCACACTTTGCTCTTGTCCCCTGGACATCAATGCTTTGAAACTGACCTAATTTCCATTACATTTCAGACAGATTCAGCATTCAGTTGCTGAAGAAGAAATATCGTTATTGCAAATATTCTGCTCAAATACCACAGATTTGCTTGTCAGTTGCTTGAGCTTAAAACCACTTGAGCATGTCCCTTGGTGGCTGACAATATGTGCATCTCTGATCATGAGCAGGAGTAGTGGGGGAACATCATAGCTATGTATTGAGAGGATTTCTTTGGGGTTTGAATAAACATAACCAAAGCAAAGTTTGAAGAAAATATTACTATTCTTCATACTTTCTAGGGGTAAGCAAATAGGAAATAACAGTTGCTACCCAAAGACAAACACAGTATTTTTATGAGGATATTCAAACAGTTACAGTGGAGGCGCAATGGCCCAATGTTTAGGGCAGTGGACTCGCGGTCATAGGATCGCGGTTTCGATTCCCCAGACCGGGCGCTGTGAGTGTTTGCTGAGCGAAAGCACCTAAAGCTCCACGAGGCTCCAGCAGGGGATGGTGGCGAACCCTGCTGTACTCTTCCACCACAACTTTCTCTCACTCTTACTTCTTGTTTCTGTTGTGCATGTAATTCAAAGGGTCACACTGTGTCACGCTGAATATCCCCGAGAACTACGTTAAGAGTACACATGTCTGTGGAGTGCTCAGCCACTTGCACGTTAATTTCATGAGCAGGCTGTTCTGTTGATCGGATCAACTGGAACCCTCCACGTTGTAAATGACGGAGTGCCAACAACAACAACATTCAATCAGCAGAGTTGTTTGACCTTTTAATGAAATACTCCATGGCATTTCTTTCAATTCTTTATACTCTAAATTCAAACCCTGTCAAGATGAACTCTGCTTTCCATCTTTTTGGGGGTCATTAATATTATGTAGTATTTCTCATAGTAGGGTCTGTGAGAATAGAAAACAGAGCAGACAACAAATTGCCATGTTTAACCCTTTAGCATTTAAAATGGCCAAATCTGGCCCAAACAACCTGCCTATTTTATGTTAAAACCGGCCAGATCTGGCCTCTCACACTTACCCTGTAATGTTATTATAAAAAATACACAATCACATGATGGGAATCTCAAAGATATAAGATAATGCATGATTAATTCAAAACAATTTGAAGATATAAGCGTTACATTTGTCAAAGTAATCTGAATGCCAAAGGGTTAATAAAATTAGATGGTCTTTTAAATTTCTAAACTTTTCTAGTATCATGGCAAAGAAATAAGAATTACGTGAATGCAAATTCTGTTTTGTCTTTTTGTTGGTAAGGAAGAAGCAGGTAAAAAATTCAAAGATTATTCTTTCTTGACAAGGAAATATTTGTCAGTTTGGGAACCCCACTGCCACTACTTCTGCCCACCAAAATTTCTGACTTATAATACAAATATCAGAAATTATTTTATTGTTCTTGCTTTTTTCTTGCACATCTTTCTAGGCATTTAATCTGGCGTTTATGTGACCTGAACTTTTACCTAAGGAACTTTTACAGAATGTTAGCCATTCCAAGAGTAAGGTATACAGCTGTTTCACACATGGTTTATTTCGAAAGACAAATTCAGGATGTCTTTCTGAATTCTTGTTTTTTTTGGGGGGGGGGGTTCATGAAGAGGATACTTTGTGAAGATCTTAGAAAGAAAAACAATAAAGTTAACCCCGGTGTGATTTCAACAAATAGTACAGGGAAAATGCTAAGCACCCTAAAGAATTTAGTTTGATGTACTTTGAGGAGAATTTAGTCAAGGAATCATATATTTATTTATGCATATTGTTATAAGCAGATGAAGTTTAGAATCCAAACTGACAATAATTCTGTGTTTAAAATTCGGATAGGATTTTTAAGTGGGCAGTATTTGGTCAGAGGTAGTTTTGGATAAATTGATGCATTTTACTCCCATTATCTGTATTCCTTTATTGCTTCCTTAACCATTAGAATCGGAGCACATCAGAACATTTTCTCTTTGTTGTTTACTCACAGATGACTTTACGACACCTGAAAAAATCAAAGAGGGAAAAGGATACCTGTTTGCTGACTCTTATGCTATAAAAGAAAATAGAGGCCAGGTAAAATTATTCATTTTGATTTAATTTATTAACATTAGTGATTCATTTTCTTTTATCTCATAAGAACAGTTTAGGTAGATAAATATAAAGTGTCCCATAATGTCTGTTTTATAAATAGGGATTGATTAAAAATAAGCAACAGACAGAACTTTTGGAGTTGGTATGATCAGCTAAAATCCTTGAAAGTGATGCTCCAGTATGACCACAATCCGGTAACCAAAACAAGTAAAAGAAGGCTAGATGAATGAATTAATCTCAGTATATCATTGATATCCAATAAGGACACAAGACTAAACATTTTGGGAGAAAGCATTCTCCATTAAACTAAGTCCATTATATGACTGGTACTTTAACTGTATCAATCCCAGAAGGAAGAAAGGCTTTGGGGTTTGAAATCAGAATGCAAAGAGATGTAACTAAATTCTATGAGACCTGCCCAACACAACAGAATTGAGATTCTAAAACCAAGGTGCCACATAAAAAGCATTGGTGTGGGTGCTGGTACCACGTAAAAAACACTGGTACTGATGCCCCATGAACTAGTGATGGTGTTATGTAAAAAGCACCCAGTACACTCTGTAAAGTGGTTGGCGTTAGGAAGGGCATCCAGCCATAGAAAGTAGAAGTGCATGGCTTAGTGGTTAGGGCATTGGACTCATGGTTGTGGTTTCAATTCCTGGACCAGACAACATATTGTGTTCTTGAGCAAAACACTTCATTTCCCGTTGCTTCAGTTCAATAAGCTGGCACAAAGAAGTAATCCTGTGATGGACTGGTGTCCCATCCAGGAGGGGAATTTATATAACATCGAGACTGGGAAACTGGCCCTTATGAGTCAACACAACTCAAGGGTTTTTTTTTTACCAGCCATAGAAACCAAGCCAAAACAGACTATGGGACCTGGGGTGGCCCTTGGCCTTTCCAGTTCCTGTCCGGCCACCCAATCCATGCCAGCATGGAAAATGGACATTAAATGGTGATGATGATGATTTTGACTGATACTCTAATGATTCTACCAATCCACAGAATTCAGTACACAATACACTCAGATATGGATAACTGAAGTTCTAGTAATTATCTCTGATACCTCTACAATGTTTTAGCACATGTAGAAAACAATTAAGAAAGCGAGTGAAAATGAAGAAAAGAGTGCTCATAGGCATCATATTTAGCTCAGAGAAAGGGACAGTATTAGAAACAAATGATATGCTAGGTCCATCATGGTTATACCAAACCTACCTCTGTCTCCAGTCTCTTCATAGTAATCATAAGAAACTACAGAAATGGGGTGCTCTGTGTACCATCACAGCAGGTGCAAAAGACCAGCTTGACAATGAAACAAAAATAAGTGGAAACGAAAGACAATTCTAGATACTACAATGCTTTCTTTCACACAATCAGGTATATCTACAAACACAAGAACACTACTACAATACCATCCTAGAACAGTGCCTGGTAAATCCATTACAGGTTATTACCTTGCAAGTTATTACAGTGCAATAGTTATATGAACAGCAATTTCATCACCTGATAATTTCATATGTTAATTACGTTTCAGACCTATACATCATTGTTCAATTCATTATCATGACAAATATAACAGCAGTAAATTCATCTTGATGCTTATAATCCACAGAGTAAATACTCCATAAAACATTATTTGATGTTTTTATTCACAAAATAAATGTCATATTTCTTTAACAAGGAATAAAAAATCTAAAGACAAAAATGTTTAATGTCAGTTTCATTATTTAACACCCATGTTCCATGCTGGTGTGGGTTGGGCAGTTTGACAGGATTTGATGGGCCCAAGAACTGCATTATGCTCCACTGTTTACTTATGAAAATACATGTTGTTTTCTGGAGATACAACTAATACAGAAGAAAAGAAAAGGCAATATGGCTATTGCAGGAATGAACTTCGATCATAGATAGATCCATCTGTTCTATCAGATGAACGAAAACAAGAACAGGCATTCAAGAATAGATGAGAAAGTAAAGGGAAACAACATACTTAGATTGTCACACTGCTTTCCAAACAATAAACAACTGTGTCAGATTGCACGGTATTTACATACACACACACGCACTGCTGATAAAGTGTACAGCATGGCTTCCGATCAGACTGAAGTTTGACCTGTCTTAGACAGTGAACTCAGAAATTCATTATTATTTCTTTATTGCCCACAAGGGGCTAAACATAGAGGGGACAAACAAGGACAGACAAAGGAATTAAGTCGATTACATCGACCCCCAGTGCATAACTGGTACTTAATTTATCTACCCCGAAAGGATGAAATGCAAAGTCGCCCTCGGCGGAATTTGAACAGACGAAATACCGCTAAGCATTTCGCCCAGCGTGCAAATGATTCTGCCAGCTCGCTGCCTTAGAAATTCATTCTCTTGGACAATGGTTCTTCCAAGTCAATTGTAACTGGACCAATTTCTTAACAAGAACAAAAACAGTTATTTTTTTTTTTAACCTATAGGGAAGAAGGGGTAAGCCCTCTAAGAGAGATTAAATTGATGTCATTAATGGTTTTCTTGAACCTTTGTGAGTTAGTACCTGCATGAAAGACCTGAGCAGAGAAATTCAAGTGAGCAGACATTCTGGGAAGTAAGGACTGGGTGTATTGATTAGTGTAGGGCTGGGGCAGGGTAGGACAATGAGTGTGAGGGAAGGAGAGGAAAAAAGGATGGAAATACTTGAGTAGGAACGCTATCAAGACAATTGGTCTCGTTAGTTTGAAGTGATTAAAGGTACTCCTACATTTGGCATATGTGTATATATGGTGGTGGACTCATGGGTGAGAAGGGATAAAACTGGCGGAGAGATACCAAGTGTGTGGAGTGGGAAGAAAAAGGTAAAGGCTATCTTACCAGGGAGACTAATTACAGTATCATCATTGTTGCGAAATGATGGGGAAGAAGAGTCTGCAAATTTGGTGGAAATCCTTTTGGCAAAATATCAAAAGGACCAGCTGAAGCTGTGAAGATGGAATATCTAGAGAACTATACAAGGCACTTGCATGATTTGTTGTTCAAATAATAGTCTTGCAAATATTGTATCCTTGGGTCAAATTCCATCCATTTTGGGGGTTGGGTGAGATTTGCCTGATAACTATGAATGAACTATTTGAAGCACTGAATTTTTTGCATGGTGGGGTATGGGTGGACACACTTAAAACATTAGTTTCAGTCTCTTTCCTAACAGTTACAGAGGGATCAAGAATGAAGTACATGTGCTGCCAGGCATTTAAGTGGTGGAGATAGTTACAGTTAGGCATAAATTAAGTTTGGAGGTCAACAATAACATCAAGATGAGAACTGTATCCTACTTAAGCTTGCCTTTAAAAAATACATCAGTGATTAATGTGGATTATCTTTAAATTTGTAACAGAAATATCAACGAGATTTCATAAGGGGGAAATCTAGTATTAGAAATACAGTTTATGACTGCAGACTAACAAAATGCTTCTAGATTAGAGAAACTCTCTACATGGCTGGGGCATGCAAGAAATAACAATTAAATCTCTCTCATACCACACTATGTACCATCTTCAAATAGCAGACATATTAGAAAATGTCTTCCTAAATACACCTGAAAAGATGAAATAGTCATAGTTGGGTTACTTCAATCATTACTCATTGTTTTTGCCATTTTTCTTCAACTTGTAAGTCCCTATTTAACTCAAAGCAAATCAGCTGGCAAGAGACAGCTGTTTTATTTGAGTAACAGGACACATACTCAAATAAAACGTCTCTCCATGTGGCATCTGAGATTCTAATGACTCGACCAATTCTGAGGCACTTCCGAGTTATCAGCAATTTATAGGGACACATTAAAATAAAGCAATATTGACATTAGTTGTCTGTTTCAATTTAGAAAGCAATATAGGAGCATAGTTGTCCTATGTATGTTCTACAATTTGGACAGTTTTCTTAAAATTTCATTTCACTGAATGTTTACTGTCAAAAGAGACAACAGCTGTCTTAATTGATTTGTCAGGTTTTTCTTAGTCTAATTAAAATGCAGCTGTTAAAGTCGCACATATGTACATTGATTATTAAGCCATTATTACCAATGATGTAGAGATATTGTGTTTCTTCAGAGAGAAGTCTTCTTAGCCTAATATTTGAAATTATCTTTTAGCGAAGTAGTTTAAGGGTATATTTATGTGTATGTTACAGCAGATATGGCTGAATGGTTCAAAAGTTCAGTTTACAATCATGAGGTCCTGGGTTCAATTGTGTGTGAAAAAAAGGGCATTTCAAAACTGAACAGAATTCACTAGTTCTGTGCCATGTTTTTGACAGTTCTATCTTTGAAGAATTAACTGTTGATCAAGTAAATTGAATGTTTGCACATTCAATACTTCTTGAAAGGAATTTATCCAAATGTTTTAGGGGTTCTTGTTTTTTTTTTCTTTTTGTCTATTTAAAAAGATACTAAAATCTCAAAAATAATTCCATTTTCCCTTGATGAACTACAAATGAATATGATGGCAGCTCTTTAAAATATGTTTTTCGTAAAGGGTAATGGTAAAAGTAATGATAAAGGATAAAGACCCTCTTCAGTAATGATCAACCATGGGACTGCTCCAAGAAAGATTCCCTCTGAGGCAAAAGTCTGCACAAAGTTGTTTGTGGAAGACCAGCAGTCACCCATGCATACCAATCTTCCCTCTCCATGCCACTGATGTCATCCAAGGGAAAGGCAAAGGTCAATACAACTTGGCACCAATGACATCACAGCTCATTTCTACGCTTGAGTGAACTGAAGCAATGTGAAATAAAATATCTTTCTCAAAAACACAACACAGAACCTCATCCAGGAATCGAACTTACAACCACACAATTGCAAATCCAATGCTCTAACCACTGAGCCATGTGTTTCTTTTGTAAGACACCATAAAATAAATAATACTCATTTGCCAATGTATGTTGTTTCCGCACACATTAACATTTTTCCACTGATACAAACCCATTTTTTTTTACTTCAGTGTATGACCCTTCCCTTGGCTCCTGGTGACAACAAATATCCTGAATTGCTTAAAAAATGTCAACTATTAGCGGAAAATCCCTTTCAAGCTTGTCACGATAAAGTAAGTGTTTAATCTTTTTTTTTAACTTTGCCTCTTATTTCAGATCCCATGATTCAACAAAATTATCCAAAACAAAACGAAAAAAAGAAAAAGAAATTCTCCCACCCTTGTCCTTCCTGTCATTTGTTTCAGAATAGTACATATCATAAAACCATTTGTGTCCTTCTCTTAAATTGGTAGGGTGTAATTTGAGGGAGATTTTACTGGTATTTCTAGCAGGTCAAGTGATCCTGTATATGTACTCCATTATGTAATATAACACTACATAATGAAAATATGGCTAACAACAGAGATGTCAAGAAGTAGAACAGAAAGAAGAAAAAACCCGATTTCCCCCAATATTTAAATAGTTATTACTGAGATAGAAAAGATTGCAGTTTAGAGAAAAAGAAAATGAGAGACTAAGAAAGCAATTTCCAAAAATGATTAATTAATGGCTGTATAATTTAGTGACAGTCCTTCACTGCACCAGTTTTACTTTACTTACAGTAGGAATGCTTTTGAGAAAACGTAAATATCATTTGGTCTTAAATATTTCCTTAATTCATAATGTTGAAACATTATGTTTATGTAAAGAATCAATATTTATTGTTATCTGATGAGGGGAGCATAGAAAGTAGAACTTAAATTAAAGGAAGTATTTATTAGGGTTCAGTTTGTATTAAAGAAAACAGATGCCATCAAGTAGATGGCCCTACTTGATTTGTAGGAAAGGCTTAGGTAAAAAGTCCATAAGATGTACCCAGTGCAAGCTATGGAAACATAAGGGGTGCAATATCAGAAGAAGGTTAACTGGGAAAATAGTTTTTGTGTGTGGAAGGTGCACAAGTACAATAAACACTAAAAATGTACAGAAAATAGACTCCATCAAATGCCAGTGGAGTAAACTAGAGTTGTTATGCAGTATTCCTCCAGTCCACTCAGCTGGCAAAAGTGAGTTGTACCTGTAATTCACAAGGGCCAGCCTTATTTTAAATAAAATTTAACCTTGGTATCGTCTTTATTTTTCTTATTATGATAAGATGATGTGAAGACTATTTTACAATAGTAAAGCGTTAATATTTTAATTTTCAAGTAAAAAAGTAGATATTTGACATTTTACTTTAGATCTTTGTCTAATTCAAAATAAGTTTTACATTAAGAACTTGGAAAAACAATTTAAAATTTTAATTTCCAAAATCTTCTTTCGCAGGTTGACCCCCTTAGATGGATCCAGTTATGTGATACAGGAAGTTCTCGAGCCAATTCTTTCAAGGAAGCTTCAGAAATTGTATGCAATATTCTAGCTTCTTACTCTCGAGAATGTAGTGCAGAAAAGAAAAAAATTCTTTGGAGAAAGAAAGCAAATTGCAGTGAGTATATATAAAAATCAAGAATACATATTTAACTAATCTCTTTAAATTCAGCAATTTTGGCTTCAGTATATTCCAGAAAGAAATTAGCATAATTGGGGCTAGTTCTAGTCTTGCTAGAAGCAAATATAATCTGTAGATACACTTTTCAGAGAAGAAAATCAGTTTAGAATGAGAAGTTCACCTAGACAAAAATATAATCCTAACCCTAATGAAATATTGTACAGGTGATAGTAATTTGTTTTTTTGTTTTAGTTGTATTTGAAAAAAGGTACATAGCTCATGATCCTTGCAGAGCCCTCTAACAATGAGACTGATGCCATTAACATTCCATTTAAAGCATTGGAGATCAATAAAGATCAATACCTGCGGTAAAAAGGGCAGGGAGAATATTTCACAGAAATGGTGTTGTAGGGGGAAAAGGAATGGATATAATGGTTGGTGTGAAGCTGAGGGGATGGACACACCAAGAGGTGGAAAAATGAGGGAAACTGGGGTGCCTGAGTGGTATAAATATGAGACAAACCAGCTCTGATAAACAGGGGTCATTATAGTAGTGATAGGTAAGGTAGATTGAAGTGATGGCTTGCCTAAGGGCCAAAGGTTATTGCAGTCTATGAGGTTTGTATGCATATTCACATCACAGATGTGAGAGCAATATTCCAATGTGGATCTCACTCTACAATAAGAGTGTCAGTAGCTGTTCGGGTCTGAAATATTTTTCTGGCCTTGAAGCAAAGGTCCAGTCCTTGGGATGGAATCCTTGCTACACAAAGCAAGGGCTTTCATCAGAAGAGATCCTCTGTAATGGTGAGGCCCAGCATTTGAAATAATTGTAAGGCAACACTGCATCTTAATACCATTAATATTTAGTGGCGGTAAGGAGGCAAGCTGGCAGAAACCTTAGCTTGCCAGGACAAAATGCTGCTAAGCATTTTGTCCATCTTTACATTCTGAGTTCAAATTCTGCCAAAATTTGGTACAAGGCCAGCAATTTTAGGGGAGTGGGTAAGTTGATTACATCGGCTTCGGTACTCAACTGGTGCTTATTTTATCAATCCCAGAAGGAGAAGAGGCAAAGTTGACTGTAGCAGTATTTGAACTCAGAACATAAAGACAAATGAAATACCACAAAGAATTTTGTCTAGCGTGCTAATGCCAACTTGTTACCTTATTTGTGACTAATATTGCTGCAGAAAAAGACTGACCATTGCTGTTTGTTTTGTATCCAATTCCACATTGCATATACTAGGCAAATCATATCCAAGACTATCCTTCTTTTCCAGTGGACAAGAATTGGAGGCCGAGTTGTTAATATATCCAGCCAATATTATATTTGTAAAAGCATTTTTAAAAATATATATTTAAATAATTCAATTTTCACTGTTCATTAATTACCAAACTTTTTTTTATTTTTGTTTGCTTTTAAAACAGTAAAAACATGTCCATCTGGCATGGAATATGATGAATGCACCAGTGCTTGTCCTGCATCTTGTCATACCATTAATATGACATCATCTGAATGTGATTTCTCTTGTGTACCAACATGTCGCTGCAAACACAATCTTTTCTATGAAGATGGGAAATGTATTACACAAAAGAAATGCCCTTGTGAATATCAGAATTATAAATACAAGTCTGGAGCAACTGTTAGAATGCTATGTAACAAATGGTTGGTTTAATCATTCAATTGTTTTCTTACATTAATTTGCATTGATTTACAGTTATTAACAATTATCAGTAAACATTTAAGTTATTCTACAATGAAATACCTTATATGTATACTTTATGTACTACAGGTGTGGTTAAGGTTATATCACAAAAACATTTTGTTTCTCAACCACATGATTCCGTGTTCTATTCCATTGTCTATCACATTAGCTTTCATCATCTTCATTTAACATCCATTTTCCAATGCTGGCATGGGTTGGACAGTTTGACTGAAAACTGTTAAACTAGGGAGTTGCACCAGGTTCCAATCTGATTTGGTATGATTTCTATAGCTGGATTCCCTTCCTAATGCCTACCACTCCAAAGGTGTAGTGGCTTTTTATAGATGTTTTCGATCTAGTTTGGATTCTTTGCCATAAAATTTGAATTCTTTGCAATCAAATTTGATTTGGATAAATCAATTTTAATTTTGGATAAGTCAATTTTAATCTTGACCCTTCTCGTTAGATTAATTTCTTGCTACTTCTTACTATTTCAAAGTCCACAGGTACTTTCTTGACTTCCAGTTGGTTCACAGTAGCTGTTATATTCTCTCGACCTGTTACTGAAGCATAGTTCCTGACATGTGTTTGCAGCACTTCCATTGCTTACTGCTATTCTCACCCCTACTGAGGGAGAAAACAAAAACAAACAATACAACAATCAATCAACAAAGGTTTAACAACTCCAACAACAGGCAGCCCCGCTAGGGAGGACCTTCAACAAAGGACAACTTATCCACAACAATAATAATTCAACTCTGGACTGCCAAAACCCACATTCTATTTATAAGACTCATTCAGTCCACTGAGTCATCTACAGGTGTGTCAGCTCACTACAAGACGGATGTTTTAAAGTTTCTCAGGTGATATACATACATACAGCAAGGATGTCTTAAAAGAATATTTTTGATAAATGTGTTTTTTTACTTTTCTTTTTATTTTTACTCATAGGGTTCCTAATCCTCAAGATTTTTCCTCAGCAATTTTTGATTTTTATTGGTTAAATATTAAATGTTATTTTTATATTTTCAGCACATGTTGCAAGGGTGTATGGGACTGCGAAAAGAAAAAATGCCCTGCAGTGTGTACTATTTATGGAAGATCTACAATTGTTACATTTGATGGACAACAATATAAATTAGAGCCTCAAGCTTGTGTCTATTCTTTAGTTGAGGTAAATTTTCCATTAAATTTCTCATAAATCTGTTGTCCAAATCTTGCTAACATAGAAAGCAGACTTTGTATGTGGTATTTGTATTGTACATGTTTAAGTATATATATTTATTATGCACCAACGCACACAATGTTTATTATACACTTAGACATACGTGTTTGTGTGCTCATGTATTGGCAAATATATATAATAAAAGAAATATGTATTGCTATATTTCAGCCACATGACAAGTCTGTTTCTTTGAAAATTATGCTACATTTTGGTCCATGTAAGAGTATCTGGAGAGAGGGTTACAACTGTACATCTGGTATCACTCTGGAAAGCAATGATTTCTTTCTTACCATCAGCAATAAAAATGTCTTAGCAAATGGTAGGGAAATTCAACAACTTCCATACAATTCAAGAGATGTAACTGTCAAGAGAGCAACTTCTTCCTTTTATCTTATAGAAGGGAGTGGATTTCGAATTCTCTATAATGAAAACAGACAAATATATATTAAATTGGATTTGGAGCCTTTTAAAGGAAAGGTATGTGCTAATATTGTTACTGTTTTTGTGATAAAACTTTAGGATAAAAATTTTGATCCATTTCTTTCCTTCTTTTGTTCCTGCTTTTACATTTTCCTTGGATTGAAAACTATAGTTTGGTAAAACTGGGATGTTGCTTTAAATTAAAAGTTTGGGGAGGGGGGGGGGGGAACATTTTTCATCACAACATTATAAATAGCTGTAATTAAATGTTGAACATTGAGAAATGTTCCATAAAGAACAGAAATTTTAATTCAAGTAGATATCGCTCTTTCACTCTTTTACTTGTTTCAGTCATTTGACTGCGGCCATGCTGGAGCATCGCCTTTAGTCGAGCAAATCGATCCCAGGACTTATTCTTTGTAAGCCTAGAACTTATTCTATTGGTCTCTTTTTGCCGAACCACTAAGTTACGGGGACGTAAACACACCAGCATCAGTTGTCAAGCGAAGTTGGGGAGACAAACACACACACTCACACACATACATATATATATATATATATATATATATATACACATATATACGACGGGCTTCTTTCAGCTTCCGTCTAACAAATCCCCTCACAAGGCATTGGTCGGCCCAAGGCTATAGTAGAAGAGACTTGGCCAAGGTGTCACGTAGTGTGAAGCTTTTGCATTGATTTTCCTAGTCTCCCTCATTCCCACTGGTATTTGGCATTCATGATTGTCTGGAATTGATAAAACATGCCCATAATACATTTTGCTCTTCCCATCTTTATTCACACTCAAAATTAGTCCATTGCATGAAATAAAAAGTGAAATTGACTGGCATGTCAATACCCTGACTATCATTTATGGTTGGAAAAATATCATAATAATTATATAGTCATATATAATTACTAGCAGACATACCCGGCATTGCTTGGGATTAAATGGTATTTTTTTTTTTTTATTGTTTTACTTGTTTCAGTCATGTGGCTACGGATATGCTGCAGCACCACCTTTAGTCAAACAAATCAACCCCAGGATTTATTCTTTGTAAGATACTTATTTTATCGGTGTCTTTTGCTGAACTGCTAAGTTACAGAGATGTAAACACAGCAACAGCAGTTGTCAAGCGATGGTGGTGGGGACAAACACAGATACACACACAAATATACACATATATACGACAGCCTTCTTTTAGTTTCCATGTACAAAAGAAGCCCGTCGTATATATATATATATATGTATGTATGTATGTATGTATGTATATGCTTGTATGTCTGTGTTTGTCCCCCCAGCATCGCTTGACAACCGATGCTGGTTTGGCAAAAGAGACCGATAGAATAAGTACTAGGCTTACAAAGAATAAGTTCCGGGGTCGATTTGCTCGACTAAAGTCGGTGCTCTAGCATGGCCGCAGTCAAATGACTGAAACAAGTAAAAGAGTATTTAATTCTATTTAAAATTTTATTTTATAAATATTTTTATTTAGAAATGATCCAATTATAAATCTCACACATATATGATTCCCTTAATGGGTCTGTCACATTAAGTTGACAGTAAACAACTGCTTTACCGTAACACTGTTGCTTATGTCTCTCTGTGAGATTTATAATTGGATCATTTCTAATTTTGTAACCAGTGAATGTGTTTTCACTGAAAATATATATATCTGTGAAGGCTAGACAGGTTTTCTCAGCCGGCAATCTACTTCCGGCTCGTCGTACTGATTTGAATTGCTTCTGCCTAGTTTAGTGAGTTGTTTCTGTCCTTTTTGTTGCGATTTTTGTCAAGTTTCAACTGTTGTTCCTGTGGAATTGCGCCCTGCGGGGCAAAAATTTTCTTTTTTGCTGCTCTCTTTTAGAGAGATAGCAAACTACCATCGTGTAAAACGAAAACTTTTTCAATATGGATAATGAAATGACCTTTCTACTGTGTGATGAGGATTTTCCTCTTTTACAAGAAGAAATTTGTTTTAATAATACACGTGTATTTCAAGTAGACCCAGAAGTAACCAAGGAAGAGAAAAAGGCCAGCAGTTTTTCTTCCGCCGTAGGCGGACAATTTGAAGCAATGGAGGTGATACCCGAACAGTGGTACAAGTACAGAAACCTAATAAGGAAAACAGACGACGTAACAAGGTTAATACCGCCAAAGGAAACTATCCAAGAGTTGGCGGTAAGAACCGTTATCTACAAAGTGTACAATTGCAAAGAAAGGCGCATCATGATGATGAAAACGGATGCAATAGAAAAGTGTCTTGCCCCTGTGTGGGAAAAAATAAAATACGTTGGTAGAGGGCCTCGAAATGCTACAGTAGAGGCCCAATTCGAATGGGCAGAAATTGCGAAAGTAGTATCAACACAAACGTTGAAAACCGAAGAGGTAATGCTCTTACCCACATACCTGGGCCGGAGAACTGCGAAAATCACAATAGAAGACATTCCACCCGGGTATGACGTAAACTGGTTGGTAGAAGCGTTAATTTACGACGTGGAGGATCAAGTGGAAGTACTCACAATGAGAAGAAGGAACGCACTCAATTGGAAGGGGCAGGCGCTTGAGCTTATAGTTCTAGCGTCAAACGATACCCTCGAGACCAGACCAGACAGGATATTTATAGGGGAAGGTCTCAGTGCAAGAGTGTCGGTGGAGGCCCAGATGTTTTAAATGTGGAGAAAAGGGAGAAAGAAATACCGGAGAAAACAGAACTTAAAAAAGATGTCAAACAAGGAAAAAACGAAAATACCGGAAGTCGTAATAGAAAAAGGAAAAAGTAAGGAAGAAGCGGAGTTTGAAGTTGCCAAAAACAAAAGGAAAAAACCCATTGGCCCAGACTCCCCTCCCCCTACAAGAAAAAACGCAAAACATACAAGAAATAATACCCTCGTTCACTCCCAAATTGAAACCCGCTCCTAAACCCCCGCAAGAAAGAATTGTTTCGTACACCATCAAAAACGAAGTATTACACGAACTAATAACAAAAAAAAACTATACGATAATGGGACCGATTGAAGGTAAACCGCCGCACATACGGTTGGCGAGGATAAGTGCCGAACACTACGAACAATTTAAACGGAGATATGCTGACGATATTTTTGATGTGAGTCAGCATATAGTGAAAGAAAAAATTATTTTAAAACCAACGGCTACACCAGTCATAGAAGATACCGGAGGAGGGGACGATGCAAGTCGTGAAACCCCTCCTGCAAAGGTAATGTAAACATTTTTTTTCATGGAAGTTAAGATAGGGTGTATAAATGTACGTGGCCTGGGGTCCAAATGGAAGCAGACATGCCTCCTAAACGACCTCAGGTCGCGAAAGATAGATATATGTGTTGTGACTGAGTCCAAGCTGAACGGCCCACAGGCGTTCTCACCTCTTCTTAATGATTACGAGAAAGTTATTTCTCCGAGTCAAGGAGGGAGTGGGGGCGTTGTGGTACTGTTCAAAAAAAGCTTGGATGTACAGGTAAGTGCAGTCTTTCTAGACCCAGAAGGTAGGCTGGTCGTTCTGGATGTGACACACGCGAATAAGCAGTCTTTCAGGTTGGTAGCACTATATGCTCCGCAAGAAAATAGACAAACGGTTTTTTTTCGAGATTTGGAAAATTTCCTAGCGACGTCGAAAACTTTAGTTTTAACAGGAGACTTCAACGCTATTCTCAACGCGCAAGTGGATAGTGGTGGCTCAATCAATAGAAGGGAAAGCCCTGGCCTAAAAAGGCTACTAGCAAGCTATAAACTAGTAGACCGCTATAGACTGGATGAACCGTTCGTTCCACAGTGGACGTGGTCTAATAACGACGGTTCACAGAGGTCTTACTTAGATAGGGTGATTATAAAAGACAGTGATAGGGATATAGTTAGTTGTCCACAATTTCACTGTACTTCCTACACGGATCACAAATTTGTGACATGTAGGATACAGTTAGCTAAGTGTCATAGACAGGGACCCGGGTACTGGAAGATGAACAAGTCTATTTTGACTAGTAAAGTCTCCGTGCTCGGGTGAAGGAATTAGTGCAGAGGGCATTATGCGGAGCCATCGTTAATAACAGATGGTGGTGCGCCCTCAAAAGAGCCATACGTTTAGAGTCTCTTAGATTTAGTAAAGAGCTAAGTTTAGAGAGAGCAAGAGTAGAAGGGAATCTAACTAAGGAATTAGAGGAGGCCATAGTATCAGGCTCTGCATCCAGAGTGTTGGCGGCGAGGTCGGTATTATTCCGTCACCTCCAAGCCAAACACGAAGGTAGTAGAGTCAGGGCTACGTTACGCGCGGTAGGCAGAGAAGGTATTAATGTTGCCGGATGGGCCCGTCATGTGGAGAGTCGGAGTGGCAGAAATGCTTCTGTGCAGTCTTTAATTGACGAACAGGGGCGCCGGATCGAAGGACAGGAGGAGATGCAGAAGGCCTTTCTTCAGCATTTCGCACGGTTGTTTGGGACGAACGAGACGTTGGACCATGGGGAGCCCTTAAGGGATGTCCTGGCTGACGGACCGCGACTCTCAGCAAGTGAGGCGGGGCGTTGTGAAGGGCCGATCACAGCTGCGGAGGTCAAAGAGGTACTGGCAGAGAGCGCGCGAGACAGGTCGCCGGGACTGGATGGTCTGCCCTACGAGTTTTATAGTACAATGCCGGACTTGTTCGGACACTTGCTGGCTGGCGTGTACACGAACTGGCAACAGAATGGGAGAATTCCCTGCTCTGTGAGTCGGGGAGTGGTAACGCTGGTCAGAAAAGACCCGAGCAAGGGGGACCATATTAGTAATTTCAGGCCCATAACTCTACTGAATGTAGAGTTAAAGATTTTGGCCAAGGTGCTAGCAAAAAGGTTGACGGCTGTCGCGGATAAGCTTGTCGGGAGGGCGCAAACATGTGCCATTCCTGGCAGGTCGATCCAGGACAATCTTCATCTCTTACGCTACACCTTAGACAGGGTGGGGAAAGTTTCCGGTAAAGGTGGGGCATTGGTCCATTTAGACCAAAGTAAGGCCTTCGATAGGGTTGATCATCGGTACCTGGCGGCAGTCCTTGAGGCGGCTGGGCTAGGCCCGGATTTCCGCGGTTGGATCAAGGCCATTTATGGTGGCATCAAATCCACGGTTCAGGTGAACGGTTACCTGTCGGAGCCGTTCGAGATCAGGCGTTCAGTCCGTCAAGGGTGCCCCCTGTCTCCGCTTCTGTATGTTCTGTCTCTCGAGCCATTGCTGCGGAGGTTGGAGAAGTTGGGAAGCACCACTAATGAAATCGGATGTGGTAAAGGTGTTTCGGCGTATGCGGATGACGTCACCATCACCGTATCCAAGATGACTCAGCTACCTCGCGTAGCAGAGGCAATCAGAAGATACGAGACGGTGGCAGGGGCAAAAGTTAACATGGACAAGTCTGTAGGTTTGCGGCTCGGCACCTGGAGCAGCAAGCCGATAACGTCCAGTGTGGTTGGACACTGGACGGATGGCCCTGTTAAGTTGCTCGGAGTTTGGTTTGGTCCGGACTCCCAGACGGAGAAAAATTGGAGCGAGGTGACGAACAGGGTAGAAGCGCTATCCCGGACTTGGTCTGGAAGGGCGCTGTCCCTGAAAGGAAGGGCGGAGGTGGTGCAGACGTTTATTGCGTCAGTTATCACCTACCGCCTCACCGTCGTCCCCTGCCCTGATTTGTGGCTAAACAAGCTGGTTCGGATTCTCTTCCGCTTTTTGTGGAGGGGAAAGCCGCTTGTGAGGCGCTCCGTGTGCTGTCAGGAACCGTTAAAGGGTGGCCTAGGGATGCCGTGGTTGTTGATGTGCAAATATGCACTGAGACTAAGGCATCTCTGGTCTTACCTGGACGGTGGTCAGGTGTGGAATTTGCTCGCCGAGGAATTCTTTCCACGACCAGCCTCTCTAGAGGGATTTAAACCCGGTTTAATTAAAAGACAGAAATCGACTGAATGGCAAAAGGAATGCCGGCAGGCACTTGAGCTAATCCACAAGGCGGGTAAGGCCGGCAGCGGGAATACCACCTCTGCGTTTTACAAAGGGTTGGTAGAGTTTAAAAGTGACGACGTGCTAGGAGAGACACTGGGGCTCGATGAGAACCAGCTATCCAACCTGTTTCGGAACACTTTCAGGGCGGGGTATTTGGATAATTACCAAAGATCCCTGAATTGGCAGTGTTTCAGGAATGCTTTACCTGTCCACGAGAAATTGTCCAGGCACGGGATTTCAGTGCCACCCGAATGTCCAAGATGCGGGCAGGAGAAGGAAACCATCCTGCACGCTCTTGTTCAGTGCACCCATCTTTCGGAGATGACAATTTACGTCGAACACGTGCTGTCGCACCTAGGAAGAGTACAGCTATCGGCTGAGTCTGTGATTAAGAATGCACCGCCCACCGGACTACCTAAGGAAGGTGAGGCTTGTTTTCTATGTACAGTCGCAGTTATGAAAGAGTGTGCATGGAGAACTCGAATGCAAGGTATGAAGACAAGAACCTTCATCTCCGGCCCTGGAATGCTATACTATTTCAGGTACCACCTGAAAAGCAAGATAGGGCTGGAGAGAAGACACCTGTCTAGAAGAGTATATGAGGAAAGATGGAAGGAAGTAGGAAGGAAGTTGCGAGTGAGCGGCCCTACTTAAAACTTTCCTGAAAAAATACAAAGGTGTAGACTGGTGTACCCTGGAATTAGGTGTAAACCATTGAAAATATTCCAAGTTTTGTAGAAACATTTTTAAATATATATATTTTTAAACGTATATTTTTTTTAAAAAAAGCTAAAAAGACTCACTAAATGACAATTCTTAAATGTTTGTAGTGTCCTGTATTGTCCCATCTATGTATGATATTTTATTATCGTAATAAAGAGAATCGGCTACTTCAGGCTGATGATGAGAATGACTAAGAAACATGTCCCTGAATGCAGAGTAAAGCTGGGTGGGGAATCTTGTCTCCCCTTCACAAATATACAGACACAGGAAATGTGTTAAGACCAACAGGAAGTGGTATAGCTTCCTAGGGCTAAATAGCAGCTGTATGATTCCCTTAATAGGTCTGTCACATTAAGTTGACAGTAAATAACTGCTTTATTTTTATTTAATTTTATTTAAAATTTTGATTCCTGTTTAAATTTTGCTGGATGTGCATGTATGACAGAGTGTAAAGGTCTTGAGAGAAATGTTGGGCATAAGAGGCAAGAGAGACGACTGCACTGGTATGGTCGTGTGATGTGTATAGATGTGGACGGCTGTGTGAAAAAGTGGCAATCTCTACCAATGGAAGGAAGTTGTGGAGGAGGGAGACCCAGAAAGACATGGGAAGCATGATCTTCAAACGTTGGGTCTCATGGAAGCAATGACCAGTGACCGAGACATTTGACGATATGCTGTGCTTGAGAAGGCCTGTCAAGCCATGTGAAATCACAGTTGTGACCATTGTTGAGGTCACATAACTAGTAACCATGCTGGTGGCATGTGAAAAGCACCTTTCGAGTGCTGGGCCTTATGGAGGTAATAACAAATGACCGAAACTTTTGGCAATATGCTGTGCTTGAGAGGATGACCCATCATGCTAAGTGAATTCATAGTTGTGGAAGATAACGATGTCACACAACTGGCACCTGTGCTAGTGGCGCACAAAAATCACCCATTACACTCTCAAAGTGGTCAGCGTTAAGAAGTGCATCCAGCCATAGAAACCATGCCAAATCAGACTGGAGTCTGGTGCAGCCCCCCTCAGCTTACCAGCCCTAGTCAAACCATCCGACTCATGCCAGCATGGACAATGGACGTTAAATGATGATGACGATGATTTCTTTTGTATTTGATACTCCATTAGATTATTAATGACCACCCCATCAGAATTTTAGCTAATGATGTCTCATGTCAATTTTTCTTATGTAAAACTCTATTTTGTGAATTTGTAATTTCAGTTTAAATATTCTTTTTGAAAATTGAAATTCTAATTTCTGAATTGTAGAGTATATTTATCTTTTAAAATTTACGAAGTTTAATTTAAGTATGCTGATAGAGTAAGTTATTCTCCTCAAACTTTTCTTAACGATATTCATCTGACAGATTCAAGGACTTTGTGGCAACTTTGATTTTGATATTACTAATGATTTCAATGGGCCAAATGGTTTGCCTTTGGATAAGGTGTCTTTCACTCAAGCCTATCTATCTCCCACATGTGAAAGACAACAAAGAGAAGATGTTGAAGAAGTACCTTGTTCGTCACATTTTAATGTAAGTATTTTCCCCTTTATTAAAATTTGTTTTGGGTTCGTTAGATGATTGCTAACTAGATTTCATTGTTAAGTTTCCTTTAGCAATGCATTATATGAATAAGTTCTTTTAAAATATTTCGTTTTTGGATTTGGTTTGCAAGATTTTTTATGTGATTTCGTGTGTTGAAGCATATTCTGTTGAGTCTGGGGAGAGTCATTTTCTTATTGTGCCTTAAAATTTTTAAATATTACTTTCAAATTTTGGCTCAAGACCAACAACTTAGAGTTGATGGAGTAAGTCAATTACATCGACCCCAGTCATCAACTGATTGTTATTTTATCAACCCTGAAATGATGGACGACAAAGTCGATATTGCAGAGTTTGAACTCAGAACGTAAAAATGCCATTAAGCATTTAGAAAAGATTACATAAAAGTATTGGGTTGTCCGGAAAGTTCGTGCTGATTTATAGTAGCTTACCTTTCGACTTATTTGCCATGAAACCACCTCAATTCTGGGAAAGGGGTATTTTCAAGTTAAAGGAAAGATGGAGACGCATTGTGCAGCAAAATGGTTCATATTTGGATGATTAAAAATGTAATGGCAAGTATTTATTGACCTTTTTCTTTCCTTTAAAAATCGGCACGAACTTTCCAGACAACCCAATATATAATTCTTTAAATGATTATAATTAATTGTAAATAATAACCATGCATAGTTATTGTTCCTTAAAAGAATATCAGTAGTTTTGTATGTAAATTAATTAACATGTTGGAGCGTTTTTCTTACATAAAATATATTATTTTTTTAGGACAAAAAGGTCGTTAAGAAGTATTGCCAACACCTTCGAGGAAGTGCCACATTTGCTAAGTGTAATGAAATAGTCCAGTCTCACTTATTTTACGACTTATGTATGAGAGATATGTGTACACAACATTCCAACAAAAACGTGGAAAGTTTATGCATTGCTCTGGAAGCTTATGCCAGGGAATGTGCTATTAATGGTGTCATTGTGGAATGGAGGAAAAATAATACATTGTCTCAGTTATGCCGTAAGTTTTTCAGATTCTTGTTTTTGTTATTTGTATATATGTGCATGTGCGTGCGACATCGTTATTTCTCCCTGTGCCTGTTAAATCTTGTATCCCGGCTGTAAGGCCTTATTTCCATATACGCCAGCTTAATTGTATTCATCCTTAGTCGAAAGACATCCGTTGTTATGTCCCGTTATTATTCCTACTGTATTTGTGTAACATTGTTCGTTTTTTCTTTCCGTCCTTGTTTTTGTATACATTCGCTGCTTTCTTCCAAGGAATCTAATGCTCTTAGCTTAGTTTTTCCTTGGGGCTGGCCAGATTGGAGCAATATAGAGAATAACCAGCCGAAATTGCAAAGATAATCTGGATCACCTAACTTTCTGGATGTTTTGTGTTCTTGTCCCATTCTGTATTACTTATATATATATAGCGGCGTACGTCTCTTATATGTAAGTACACATTTTTCTATATATGTATGTGAGTATCACCAAATATCTGTAAAGCAGCAAATTTGCAAAGTTGTTAGAGCATCAAATAGGTTGCCTTGCTGTAATTGTTGCCAGTCTATGGACAACTTTGCAGCATTGTTTAAGTATTGGGTTAGGGTTAACTGTTCCAGACCTTTGCAATTCCTACAGCAAAATTACTGTCAACGCTTTCTTTGGACAACCTTGGTAATGGGGGAGAAAGAAATTTTCATGCATGAGCAATTGTGAATCTTTTGCAAAGAGATCAAAAGAGGCCTATGTATAACTGTATGTCCTGTTTTTGTTAACACTTTCACCTGCCGTAAAAAATCCCAAATTTTATTTAATTTGCTTTGCGGGAAGGACTGTTTCAACGAAGTCGCATATTGTCCTTTCCTTTGAAACGCGGGATAGATGAAACAGGGACAACTGACGAAGGGGTATACTCTTTATGTTGCATGTCTCAATTCTCTGTTTGTTTTTTTCGTTGTTCGAAAAAGTTCGTTTTCTATGTTTTGATTTCTCATTGTGTTTAACATCTTTTTTTTGATGTCCTGTACCCATAAATGCATGTACGTATACATATAGATGTAGGTATGTACATATATGTATGGATATATGCATACATTTATACATAGAGCAGCTGACGAAGGATTAATTCCAAGTGGCTATCAGTTTTCCTATGTGTTCGTTCCGTGGTCTGTAGTTCATTGTTCTAACGTCCTGTACCCTGATATGCATCT
This sequence comes from Octopus bimaculoides, assembly GCF_046866305.1. NCBI lineage: Eukaryota > Metazoa > Mollusca > Cephalopoda > Octopoda > Octopodidae > Octopus > Octopus bimaculoides. The sequence goes on along the minus strand of NC_142954.1, from coordinate 11,164,996 downwards.
ATATACACATTTAGATGTAAGTATGTACATATATTTGTGTATACATGCATATATATTCTTTGTATTTTATATATATATATATATATATATATATATATACATATATATATATATATATATATATATATATATATATATATATATATATATATACATATATATATATACATATATATATATATATATATATATATATATATATATATATATATATATATATATACATATATATATATATATATATATATATATACATATATATATATATATATATATATATACATATATATATATATATATATATATATATATATATATATATATATATATATACATATATATATATATATATATATATATATATATACATATATATATATATATATATATATATATATATATATATATATATATATATATACATATATATATATATATATATATATATATATATATATATATATACATAT
>NC_142954.1:11144283-11164026 GCF_046866305.1 Octopus bimaculoides | reverse complement strand
ATATATTATATATATATATATATAATATATATATATATATATATATATATAATATATATATATATATATATATATATATATATATATACACATATATATATATATATATATATATATATATATATATATATATACACATATATATATATATATATATATATATATATATATATATATATACACATATATATATATATATATATATATATATATATATATAATATATACACATATATATATATATATAATATATATATATATATATATATATAAGTCAGTAAATAGTGGGGTTGTGTTAACCGCACGTGGAGAAATAATAGGAAAATGAAAAATAATAATAAGGCAGAATGCTAAACTGGAAGCATATTTTAATATAGATTTCTAACCGGATTTCATTGCATGAGGGAGAATGAAAATGTTTTTTACAAAAAAGTAAAAAATAATATATAAAAAAAATAAAATATAAAAAAATAAATATACCAATACATTATATTGTCTTTGAGCTTTTAAAGTTCAATGGTAATCCATGTAGATAATAGTTGGAAAAATAAGGATGCATGAAGATTGAGAGTTGTGTTAGGTTTAAAAAAAGAGAAAAGGGGCTAAAGGTTTATGTGTTAAGCAGGAAGTGTAGTGTCAAAACAGGAAGTGCGTGTAAGGGGAGACAAATCTCTTTAGTTGGAGTTATGGACTCTTTGTCAACATAAACTTCCTGTTGACAAAGAGTTCATAACTCCAACTAAAGAGATTTGTCTCCCCTTACACACACTTCCTGTTTTGACACCACACTTCCTGCTTAGCACATAAACCTTTAGCCCCTTTTCTCTTTTTTAAGCCTAACACAACTCTCAATCTTCATGCATCCTTATTTTTCCAACTATTATCTACATGGATTACCATTGAACTTTAAAAGTTCAAAGACAATATAATGTATTGGTATATTTATTTTTTTATATATTATTTTTTTCATATTTTACTTTTTTGTAAAAAACATTTTCATTCTCCCTCTTCTTGAAAATTTGCCATGCAATTAAAGCCGGTTAGAAATCTATATTAAAATATGCTTTCAGTTTAGCATTCTGCTTTATTATTATTTTTCATTTTCCTATATATATATATATATATATATATATATATATAAATATATTTATGTATACTAGGGTATTACATAAGCACCTACTTTGCTAAAAATAGAAGTCAAAATACTTCTAAGACAGTAGGATCACTAAATTAATACAGGCATGACAGGAAAATAATTTTAGTGAATAAGAATAGTGTCTTACCTCTGCAAAGGTTGCAGAATGAATGTCAGTTAATCTGATATCTTGATTTCAAAAGCTGTCTTAGCATCCTTCTTGCACAGACTTTATGGATGCAAAAATTGTCATATATGATTTCGTCTGCAGAACCATGATTAATTTGTATAGAACATACCACCTCGTCGGTGGTCACCAGATCCATCTCTCAAGCTTGCTGAACCTTTATATCAGTGGTAGAGGTTGATGGGTATCCTGTTCCCTCTTCATGATTGTCTGACCATTTTTAAACTCCTCATACACACTTCTACATGATAGAACACTGTCCCCGTATAGTACTGAAAGTCTGCAAAGAATTTCAGTCCCTAACACACCTTTAGACCAGATAAATCAGATCACTGATCTTTGTTCTTCCATGGGGCACACTGCCAGTGGAGTAATCATGTTTACTCTGAAACACAAGACAGAAAACTGAGTGATCAAAGACAAATCTTGTTTACATAACTACAAGAACACCACCATTTAACACGTGAGCACTAAATATATACACTTGCTTTAAAATTTCTCAATGCTTTGTACAAAACCACCATATGATATGTATACACGCATAGAAACACACACATGAATATTGATAACATTATTCAATTGAATATCATTTACTCTCTAACTTAAATAATAGTTACATATGAGAATTTGTGTCCAATATAATTTTTTTCCTTTTTCCTTTATTATTGAACATTTTGAAGTAGTAAAACCTTGATTGTATAAACTATAAAATATCAGGGTTGGTTTGCATGAATCTTCTATCTTAAATCTGAAGTTTTTAACAATTTAAATTAAAATCTAATTTTTATTTCAATTTTGATTTGAGTTTCAAGTTTAATTTCACCTTTTCTATTTCCTAAGATTTGTTTCTTCTTTCCATCTTTCGTTTTAACTTGTTTCATATGTATGTGTGTACTTTACTATATGTAAATATATTTCTAAGCTGAAGTAATTTATTAATATTTGTAAAAATATATACAATCTCAATGATATGCTGTTGCAGCCTTAAAATGTGAAAACCCCCATGAAGTATACACTGAATGTGGTTCAAGTTGTCAAATTAGTTGCCATGATAAACAATACTCAAATGACCAATGTGTTGATGAATGCATTCCTGGCTGCCGTTGCCCAGCTGGTAAATATTCTGATGCCAAAAAACAATGTGTTCCAGCAAAAAAATGTACTTGTTATGATCGAGTGACGCAGAAATATTTCAATGCTGGGGAAAGTGTACGAAGAGCTTGTGGCAAATGGTATATATACATTTATTTCTAATTATCTTCTCTTCATTTGTCTTTGATATGTAAATGTTATCTTACAAAATTAGAATTTATAGTTTTGTATAATTATTTTCAACTCAGTCCTATTCTATTTTAATAACAGACATCACAAAATTTAAATTGCATCCCAACTTTCATGAAACAAAATAGATAACATCAGGAATCAAAATCCATACACAGTGTTCTGTAGTAAATAGCTAACTACGATGATATCATCTTACAGTATATATACTCTTGTACGTTCACATATACATGCATTGTTTGTTGTATAAGCTTGTATGCATCTCTCAGATGGTAGCATGTACAGTCTTGAATTCCAACCTCTTCCAGATGGTTCTTTCCGCCGTGTGTACCCAATCCATCTCCATTTCCTTTGTCTAATCTGAACATGTATGGGCTCCTGGTTGGCCCTTTCCCACAGGTCGGTGTTTGGCACTCTGTCGAACCACTTCAGATGGAGGATCTGCCGGAGACATTTGTTGATGAAGGTCTGGATCTTCTTGTAGTTGCTGCAGGTGGCTCTCCATGTTTCAGAGCCATACAAAAGCACAGATTTTACGTTTGAACTAAATAAGCGGAGTTTAGTTCGAGTTGAGATGGCAGTGGACTTCCATACTGGTCGAAGATTAGCGAAGGCTTGCCAAGCCTTCTTACTTCTTGCAGTGATGTCCTCGTCTGATCCACCTGATTTGCTGATCTTGTTGCCAAGATAGACAAACTCACTAACGTCCTCCACAGGTGGCCCCTCCATTGTGATTGGCTCTCCCTGCTTGTTGATATGCAGCACTTTTGTCCTTTCCTGGCTGATCCTCAATCCCACTCACCATGAAGTTTCTCTCAGGTGGTCTACCTGTCACATCGCCTGCAAGACATGCATGTCTTGCAGGCGATGTGACAGTAGCGCGAGATCATCTGCATAGTCCAAGTCCTCCAGCTTACCTATCAGTGTCCACTGAATACCTTTCCCGGAGGTAGCATAGGCCATCCTGGTGACTCAGTCCAGCACAATGAGGAACAGGAGCGGTGACAACAAACAGCCCTGCCTGAATGTTAAGAGGGATAAAACGCTGCTAGGCATTTTTTCCCAGCATGCTAACAATTCTGCTAGTTCACTGTCTTACTTATATATAGATATTAATTGATACTGAATTAATATCTAGACATATATTGAATTATATACTCTTTACTCTTTTACTCTTTTACTCTTTTCAGTCATTTGACTGCGGCCATGCTGGAGCACCGCTTTTAGTCAAACAAATCGACCCCAGGACTTATTCTTTGTAAGCCTAGTACTTATTCTATCGGTCTCTTTTGCCGAACCGCTATGTGACGGGGACATACACATACCAGCAAGGTTGTCAAGTAATGCTAGGGGACAAACACAGACACACAAACACACACACACACACACATATATATACATATATACGACGGGCTTCTTTCAGTTTCCATCTACCAAATCCACTCACAAGGCTTTGGTCTGCCCGAGGCTATAGTAGAAGACACTTGCCCAAGGTGCCAAGCAGTGGGACTGAACCCGGAACCATGTGGTTAGTAAGCAAGTTACTTACCACACAGCCACTCCTACGCCTATGTTTATTTTAATGTAATAAAATGTTTAGTTCATATGATTGTTTTGTATTTTAATGACTTGTTTTATTTAATCTTCTCTTACAATTGCTTTTAATATCATAGCTATTGTAATAAAGGTCAATGGAACTGCAGATCAAGCCACTGCATTGAAGAGGTCATTTGTCCAAAAAATCAAGTGTGGAGAACCAATGCTAGCAGTTGTTTCAAGACTTGCCTCTCTCTTATCCGACCTTTGGCTTGTAAAGAGAATTCAGCAACCACAGGCTGTACTTGTCCTGAAAATATGGTTCTTGGACCAAATGTAAGAATGGGCTTCATTTGTTTGAGGATTTAGTATAATTTGAAGCTGCTGTTCTCTTTGTTTGCCTAAGAATAGTTTCCATTGTATAGTTTAGTTGCACAAGCTATAATTTCTTCCTGAATAGATAAGTACACAAACTCCTATCCACACAAATTTAGTATTGCTGTAGAAAGCTCCATAGATATTTAACAGTTCATTCAAATTTGCTTATCTTTTCTTATCACAACTACTGATAATGGTATTAGAAGGTTACTCGTTAAAATGTAAACAACTTGTGACTGACATAACTCATTTTCATAGAGAGACAACTGATATGCAGGGGTTGGGCAAAATAGTTAGAACACATGTTAAATTCAATGAATATTTATTTAATTTGGATATGGTCTTCTTTTAGCCTTCTGAACAGCTTTGATGCGTCTAGGAATTGATTCATACAACTTCCTGACTTCATTGAGAGGAATCTTGAGCCATTCTTCCTTCAAAACCTGCTCCAGCTATTGCAGACATGACGGTGGAGTGTAACGACTTCTGACTTGTCACTCCAAGATGCACCACAGATGCTCAATAATATTAAGATCTGAAGTTTGAGGGGTGGGGGCACTCCATGTGTTGTAGCTCACTACTATGCTCTTCATACCAGTTCTTAACCACATGAGATGTGTGTATTGGAACATTCTCATCTTAGAAGCTGCACTCGCCATCAGGGAATAATGTCAGGACTATGGGAAGGACTTGATTTCCCAAAATATTCAGATAATCATTGCTGTTGATCCTACCATGCAGGGCAACGATTGGCCCAACAGAATTCCAAGAAATGACAACCCAAACCATCACAGACCCTCCTCCATGCTTCACTATGGGAAGAAGGCAGTCAGAATTAACAGCTTCCCCAGGCTGCTTCCGCACATAAACTCGCCCTGCAATGGGGAAAAGAGAAAAACTGGACTCATTGGAGAATATTACTTGCTTCCATTGGTCTGTCAACCAGCCCTTGTGATCTCTATACAAGTTCAGCCTTTTATGAAGGCTTTGTTGAGAAAGCAGAGGTTTCCTGATATCCCACTTTACTGAGCTCACAACAAACAGTTTTGCTCGAAACTGGGCTAGTCAGATGTTGATTCAATTCTGCAATCACTTTAGGGGCAGTTGGCTGGTGATTTTTCATCACAATGCAATTCAATACTCATCGATCTCTTTCAGTGAGCTTCGAAATCCTGCCTGAGTTACTTCTCCTGCTGGAGGGTTTTACCCTGCTTCTCAAATTTAGTCATAGTCTTTGATATGGTAGCTCTCAAAAAACCAAGGAATTCAGCTGTTTTGGTGACAGAACTCCTGCCTTTCGAGTTCCAACAATTTGCCCTTTCTCAAACTCAGTGAGATCACGCATCTTAGCTTAATTTATACTACGATCTGAAAAAGAGATAGAAATAATCATTAAATTAGATAAATAATACCATCTGCAATACAAATAAAAAAACACTCACAATGAAATTTGGATGGATATTCGTAATATAATGGCTCATTGAAATATCGGAGTTAAATTTCTATTGTTCCAATTATTTTGCTCAACCCCTGTATGTGTGTGTATATATATATATATATATATATATATATATATATATACAAAAATAAGAGGAATGACCAGCAAATGTGGATTCCTATATGCTAGAAATAGATGCCGAATCATCTAACCACGAAAAAAAAAAAATATGTTCTCATATTTTTCGTGGTTAGATGATCCGGCATCTATTTCTAGCATATAGGAATCCACATTTGCCGGTCATTCCTCTTATTTTTGTATGTAATATAATTTTAATCCTCGGATTTTTTTAATATGCTTAGACCACTGGTTTTAATTGATTAATATCAATTTCTACCCTCATTAATAAATTTTATATATATATATATATATATATATATATATATATATATATATATATAAACTAGTTACATTAGATAATAATAGAATTAATGACACCTTCGCAAATTAATTTTTTGTATGTATATATATATATATAAAAATATATATATATGAACTCTTGGTAGATAGAAAACAGTGTTTGCATTACGAATTATATAGAAATGACAGTGCAACAATAATTGCTAGAGTGCCACTACAGTATAGCTTATGAATATATACAAATATGAATTCATATCCATATGTATAGCGTTGCACTGCAAATTTGGGTTCGTAAAAACCATTACTTCAGTTTTAGAAAGTGATACTCAAAAGTTAGTGCAAAGTAAATCTTTAGTTTATTTTTGTCAACTGACATTTCTCAAAATTTGTTGGTAGTGGATTTTATGCCACAAAGACAAATGTTCTAAGCACTTATCTTAAAGAAATGTGTTACTTGTTAATTAGTCATTATCTTTCAGTTCATTTCTTACACTGTTCATTGATTTTCTTATGTTATTTAACCTCCAAACATTTTATTCCTTCATTGATGACAGTTTCAGTTCTTTAGTCTAGGGGTTTTCGAACTGTGGTCCGCGGACCACAGGGGGTCCGCAAGGACAAGACAGGAGGTCCGTGGACAGCAAATACTTTTTATGGGCAATTTGATTTTATATATGTTTTTTAATCAAGATCTTTTAATTGACAATAAACCTATTTGTTAAATACTGTTAAATAAATAAATGTAAAAATATGTTATTTTAAGCAAATATTTATGTATAAATTTCATAAGCGTTTATAGGGGAGTCCCTAAGGTAAAGCTTGGAATATAAAGGGGTCCGCAAGTCAAGAAGTTTGAAAACCCCTGCTCTAGTCTATCCATAACAGTTTTTAAAATTCGTGTTTTTAAATTATTCAATCACATAACAGTTTTTAAAATTCATGTTTTTAAATTATTCAATCACATAACAGTTTTTAAAATTCATGTTTTTAAATTATTCAATCACATAACAGTTTTTAAAATTCATGTTTTTAAATCATTCCATCACATAACAGTTTTTAAAATTCATGTTTTTAAATTATTCAATCACATAACAGTTTTTAAAATTCATGTTTTTAAATTATTCAATCACATAACAGTTTTTTTAATTCATGTTTTTAAATTATTCAATCACATAACAGTTTTTAAAATTCATGTTTTTAAATCATTCCATCACATAACAGTTTTTAAAATTCATGTTTTTAAATTATTCAATCACATAACAGTTTTTAAAATTCATGTTTTTAAATCATTCCATCACATAACAGTTTTTAAAATTCATGTTTTTAAATTATTCAATCACATAACAGTTTTTAAAATTCATGTTTTTAAATTATTCAATCACATAACAGTTTTTAAAATTCATGTTTTTAAATCATTCCATCACATAACAGTTTTTAAAATTCATGTTTTTAAATTATTCAATCACATAACAGTTTTTAAAATTCATGTTTTTAAATCATTCCATCACAGCTACATTTTTAAATGTAGATGCAGATGTGAAGTAATGCAAGTAAACATTATTAAGTACCTCTGCAATGCTAGCTGTCATTTCAAAAGTATTCTAATTGATATCAACTGTCCATTACTGAAGATCATCTACATGTTACCATTCCAACTATTTTCTTGTTCACTTACAAAACTAAATTAATTTTAACAATTTTGTTTAGGGCCTTTGTGTCCCACCTCAGCAATGTCCTTGTCGTTATGGAGATTCATGGGAAAATGCAGGATCAGTTAAAAGAATTGGTTGCAAAGAACTGTAAGTTATTTTTAGTAACTATTTTAATCTATGTAACTTCGTTATTACATTTCAAATTTAACATTTACCAACAATTTTCTACTGTTGGAGGTATAGTGCTAGAGAGAAGGTAAAAATGCTGACCTGCTGACCTTTATTTCATAAATTCAAATTCTGCCACAATAATCTTTTTGCTTTGTTGTTGCTGAAATCCAGCTCAGCTTTGATCAAGTTGTTGTTGTTGGCACTCCGTCGCTTACGACGTCGAGGGTTCCAGTCGATCCGATCAACAGAACAGCCTGCTTGTGAAATTAACGTGCAAGTGGCTGAGCACTCCACAGACACGTGTACCCTTAACGTAGTTCTCGGGGATATTCAGCGTGACACAATGTGACAAGGCTGACCCTTTGAAATACAGGTACAACAGAAACAGGAAGTAAGAGTGAAAGAAAGTTGTGGTGAAAGAGTACAGCAGGGTTAACCACCATCCCCTGCCGGAGCCTCGTGGAGCTTTAGGTGTTTTCGCTCAATAAACACTCACAATGCCCGGTCTGGGAATCGAAACCGCGATCTTATGACTGCGAGTCCACTGCCCTAACCACTGGGCTTATGACTACCAATCTGTGAGCCTCAAAGGAAAAGACAAAGCCAAAAGGACTCATAATTATTTGTAGAAGATTAAAATTATTATTTAAACCCAAAATTTATAAGCGAACTTTTATCAATGATTCCTTTCTTGTATTTGTTTTTCAGAAAGTGTAGAAATGCTACCTGGATAGATACTGATGTAGGTGACTGCCCAGGTAAGAATTCAAATATATTTCTTAAATGGTGACATACATTTTATGGAGTCTTCCGCTGTGTAGAATTAATAGAACAGAGGTAGTATATTTTGAAGAGAATTTCTTCTACTGATGCTAATCTTGTGGTAAAAAGCTCCACAAGTTAACAGAGTTACCTGAAGCATTGAAGCCACTCAATCCTAAGACAATATAGGACCCTGAATGTATCTATGTTTTTCTTACATGCCTAATTTCATTAGTTTTATACTCTTGTCCTTGTTGCTTGAACTTTTCTTCCAGTGGCAAAGCGTTTTCCTTGCACAAGTTTTTATGCACATGCACTATGGCACAGTGTGTCAGTGCTGCATCGTTGTGGTGCAGAGCCAGGTCTTCAAATGGCAAAGTGTGCTGAATGTTCTTTCGTTTGATGCAAAGACAGAATAAGCTGCAAGCGAGAGTATGTTCAGCACACTTCGCTGTTTGAAGACCTGGCTCCATACCATGAAGACATAGCACTACAACACACTGTGTGGAGACGCAATGGCCCGGTGGTTAGGGCAGCGGACTCGTGGTCATAGGATCGCGGTTTCGATTCCCAGACTGGGCGTTGTGAGTGTTTATTGAGCGAAAACACCTAAAAGCTCCACGAGGCTCCGGCAGGGGATGGTGGCGAACCATGCTGTACTCTTTCACCACAACTTTCTCTCACTCTTTCTTCCTGTTTTTGTTGTGCCTGTAATTCAAAGAGTCAGCCTTGTCACACTGTGTCACGCTGAATATCCCCGAGAACTACGTTAAGGGTACACGTGTCTGTGGAGTGCTCAGCCACTTGCACGTTAATTTCATGAGCAGGCTGTTCCGTTGATCGGATCAACTGGAACCCTCGACGTTGTAAACGATGGAGTGCCAACAACAAACAACACACTGTGCCATAATGCATGTGCATAACAATAACAATAGAAATATATCTCTCCTATTCATAGTTACTAAAATTTAATACATTCACTGGTGTACCTCACTTCTACTAACTCAGAAAAGGACAGGTTTAAGGTTGACCGTGGCAGTTGAAACCTTCAGTGTTCTTGGCTCCTGGACCATATCCCTGCTCCCTACTATCAGGGCAGAGATTGTTGTCTGCAAGCACAAGCCCCGTGAGACAGAGTGGCTGTTCTAGCGCGTCTCCCTCGCTGTCAAGCAGGGCATTGTTTTTCCCATTTTGTCTGCTGGTGCCATGAGAAACGTTGAACTATGATAGAAGAGATCAACCTTTACTATTGCCTGGAGTAATGAGGACTTTGTTGTCTAATGTTATTTTTTGTCTTGTTGTGTCTGGGGAGAGTCATTTTCTTATTGTGCCTTAAAATTTAACACACTCACCTTTAAAATTTCCACTTATTATTTTTATTTTCCTAAAATTTTCGTTGCGTCTTGCAACCTTTTCAATAGTTATCTAAACTTTAAGCAAACTTACCATTTTGTTCTATTATTCTGCTTTCATTCAGTCTCAAGACAAAATTCTAGCTAGAAGGTGCTAGAAGGTCAATTATATTGTCTGTTGAAGCTGAATTTACAGATGGTGGCTTACCAAAAGTGGTGTTGAAGATGGTAGTGATAATGAGGGGAATGATGTCTTTGTATTCCTGGCAGTGTCTGTTAATTCCTAATTCTTCCAAGCTGTGTTTTGTTGAGCTATTTCACTTACCATCTCAAGATTGTTGTTAGATTTTGTTAGTTGAAAGGATAAAATATGATATTTACTTTTTCCTTCTGTTGGGATACAAACTTAATGAGAGTTGTCAATGATATCAACATGACAGTAGTTTAAACCAGGGGTTTTCAAACTTTTTGACTTGCGGACCCCTTTTTATTTCAGGCTTTACCTTAGGGACCCCCTCATAAACGCTTATGAAATTTATACTTGCTTAAAATAACATATATTTTTACATTTATTTATTTAACAGTATTTAACAAATAGGTTTATTGTCAATTAAAAGATTTCGATTAAAAAACATATATAGAATCAAATTGCCCATAAAAAGTATTTGCTGTCCACGGACCCCCTGTCTTGTCCTTGCCGACCCCTGTGGTCCGGGGACCACAGTTTGAAAACCCCTGGTTTAAACAATAATAATTACTAGATTCTTTCCATTTTTTTTTTTAGCAACCTGCTTTGTTTCTGGAGACCCACATTACCAAACATTTGATGGTAAATTCTATTCCTTCCAAGGAGATTGTGCTTATGTATTGGCTCAATCAAGTGAAGATAATACTTTTTCAGTCGTCACAAGAAATGTGAAATGCGGCTTAACTGGTGTGACTTGTACAAAAGAGATTACAGTTACTTTAAAAGGAAATGTTATAAGTTTATTCAAGGACAAACCGACAACATTAAATGAAGTGGAAATACCAGAAGAAGGATATATTTCTTCCAACATTATGATAAAAAGAAGTGGAATTTTCCTCAGTATTCTCACCAAATTTGGTTTGACAGTTCAATGGGATTTAGGTAAATACCATCTATTTTCTTTTTATATTCCTAGAATTATTGCTAGAAAATCTATAAAGAAGATGTTTCTTCTAACTCAGTTTAATCAATATTTGAATTGTTTAACATGCTTCCAATAACATGAATGCATCTTTGATTCGTTTTCTTTTCCAATATTTTCCTAAATGTGGTTAATATTTAACTAAAATGAAATTAAAAATAGAATATAAACAATGAAATAAAATAATTTGGTGAATGATTTATTTAATTGCCACGTTGTAAATTGTATAATAAATACATATTAAAAAGGTAGGGTATTTAGATCCATTAATAAATTTAGTTGGATAAAGGCTGCTGGTAAAGGCCAATTCTTGAAACATTTAAGCCCAGATGAAATGAACTAAAACTTCATTTCATTCAGGTTTGATAAGATACTGGAGTTAAGATGAAACTGAATTTGCTGCAGTTTTACAATCAGATATATATATATATATATATATATATATATTAATCATCATCATTTAACATCTGTCCTCCATGCAGGCATAGGTTGCATGGTTTGAGAGGGGCTGGCAAGCCAGAGGACTGCACCACGTTCCATTGTTTTGGTATGGTTTTCACAGCTGGACGCCCTTCTTAAAGCCAATAACTTTACAGAGTGGACTGCATGCCTTTTATGTGGCATCAACACTGACAAGGTCTACTTTGGTATGGTATTTATGGTTAGATGCCCTTCCTAATGCCAACCACTTTACAGAGTGGATTGAGTGTTTTTTATGTGGCATCATCACCAGGTAACTTGCAAGACAAAGATTCTTTGAACGAAGTGACTTTGTGCCAAATGAAAGGTTAGAGTATGGCAGAAGAGCAGTCGAAGGAAGTGAGAGAGAGAGAGAGAGAGAGAGAGCAAAAGTGTGTGTGAGAGTGAGAGAGAGAGAGAGAGAGCAAAAGTGTGAGAGAGAGAAAGAGAGAGAGAGAGAGCAAGAGAGATGGTGGCGATGTGCTAGTGCATACTCTCAAAGTACAATGATGGGAATATAAATGTGATGGTAAATCATTGCCAAGGGTGCATGAGTAAGGGATTCATGTGAATATAAAGAGGGGGAGTGTAGTGCCTGATGAAACTTGAGTATATAGAAGGGGGACAACTAAATAGCAATGATATGGTTGGTAGGGCAGAGGACAGGATTGGGCAGTGGTTGTGAGGAGGAAATAATAAGCATAATGCTTGAAAAAGAGGAGATATGAGTCAGGGGAGAAGAGATGTAGTTTGGTTTATTGGAATAGGGTGTGTGAATAATTTAATGTTGCATGTGGGTGGAACACACAGCACTTCCAGAACCCAGTTTTGCTGAGGTGGGCAGGTCTTCTCAAGAACCTCATATTACCAGATAGTCTCTTTCATATGTATTCATATATCTCAGATAGTCTCTTTCATATATTTATCAGTACACATTGTTGATGGCCATACTTCGTAATAAATTTCAAATTGATTAATATCTTGTTATTTTCAGGTACAAGAATCTATGTCTTTCTAAAGAATACATGGAAAAGGAAAGTTGAAGGACTTTGTGGAAATTTTGATGGAATAATGAACAACGACTTTTTATCCAAACAGAAATCACTTGAGCAGAAACCTTCATCATTTGCACACTCATGGAGGGTCTATGAATGCCCAGTCAGTGATAAACTGGATTCAGAAAATTATGAGCCGTGTGAGGTATGTAGCTGCATAAATATAATTAATCTTATTAAGACTTCAGAACAAGGCACTAGTATATTTTGTTTATTTCACTTCCCTATAGTAAACCTCTTATAATTTAAATGTATTTCTCTAAATAAATTTTTACTTAGTTTAAAATGATTTTTGCTTGTGTACACACACACACACACACACACACACACACATATATATATATATATATATGTAATATTAGGATAAAGAATTTATCAAGTAGTTAGTGTGAAAAAACCTCATAAGGAAAAAAAAAACCATCATTTTTTTTTTCCATAAATATATATAATTTAATTTATATAAGGGCATTACTATACAATAATGCCTCATGCTTAGAGGGACTCCATAAGTCAAAACTACCAAAATAAGCACATTTTTACCGATCGCGAGGGAATGCAACTTTCAAAGCTGGAGTCCCTCTAAGCGTGAGGCATTATTGTATAGTAATGTCCTTATATAAATTAAATTATATATATATATATATATATATATATATATATATTGATAGAAAAGGCAACAAAAGAAAGAAAGAGACATCGATATTATGCAAATAGAGGAATTTATCTGTAAAAATATGTGACAATTATTTGGTAGCCATGATAAAACTTTGAGTTTTGGATGCTAGGGTGGGAACCCACACCGCCATCTCTTCAGTTATCTGGCGATTATTCTATGAAAAACATACCTATACCATCGAGGGACCTATACTCTAAGAAACTTTTGGAAAAAATTACAAAAAATGGCCAGATAACTGAAGAGATGCCGACATGGGTTTCCGCCCTGGCATCTGAAACTCTGAGTTTTATCATGCCTACAGAATAATTGTCACATATTTTTACAGAGAGAGAGAGAGAGATTCATAGATAGATACACACACATTTTTGTATATGTAAGTCCTTTATAATACTGGAACTTGAAATAGATAAAACGAGAAATAATCCTATTTATTATAGGCTCAAGGCCTGATATTTTGGAGGAGGGGACTAGCCAATTACATCAACCCTAGTGTTTCACTGATACTTAATTTATTGACCCCAAAAGAATGAAAGGCAAAGTTGACCTTGGCAGAATTTGAACTCAACTGATGAAATGCCACTAAGCAATTTGCCCAGCATGCTAATGATTCTGCTAATTAGCCACATTATATAAAGCTGTAAATAACAGCATGTAAACAGTGGGTTAAGGAATCCTTTGGCTAGAAAATGTCAAAGGTTACCAATTGGGCAAAACCCATCCAAAGTTTTTATGAATCAATATTTAATTGCTATAATTTATAGTTTTATCTACCTTGAGTTCTACCATTAAGAAGGAATTATTTCACATCTTGTGAAGTTTCTAAATTCTTGTAATGTAAACATACAGGGTGTCCCAAAAAGATGTACTCACTCTTTGACTTCCCAGTACTCATGCATTTTGTGTTCAAGTAGATGTTTATTGATATACATACAATCCTAAAAAGTTAAATTAAATTCAGGAAAATAAATTGTTGTAGAAACGATTATTTATTGTCATTTAGAATTATTTAATGTTCTCTCTCATTCCTGCATGTTCGCAAATGTTCAAACTGCCTTCCTTCATTTTCCAAACAAAGCTGATTACGTCCAACAATGGATTCGACAACATTACCAAACATTTCATTTGGAATTGCGAGACATTGTATTCGAATTTCATTTTTCAAATCCTCAATTGTCACTGGTTTTGCAGTGTAAACCTTATCTTTGAGATGTCCCCATAAAAATAAAATCCATTGGTGTGAGGTCTGGGGAACGTGCAGAAAATTCAATGCTACCTCTCCTCCCAATCCATTTGATTGGATTTGTTGCATCGAGGTAAGCCCGCACATCACAAAACACCAATACATTAGTAATCGTCTGTCAAAAGGTGAGTACATCCTTTTGGGACACCCTGTATATTCTAGGTGCAGGTATGGCTGTGTGGTAAGAAGTTTGCTTCACAACTACATGGTTCTAGGTTCAGTTATTCTATTGCTTAATCAAGCTTAAGTTATTTTATCTTGTCATTTTAATTTTATTATTATATATTCGACACCAGTATTAGAGCTGTTGTAATTTGCCATGAAGAACTTCTACTCATACTCCAAGCCTGTGATAAATCAAAGACACCTTTTATCTCACTTATTTCACACAACATACAACCACTACCCCAACGTTGATATACTCTTTCTCTTTACTTGTTTCAGTCATTTGACTGCAGCCATGCTGGAGCACTGCCATTTGTCGAGCAAATTGACCCGAGGACTTATCCTTTGGAAGCCTAGTACTTATTCTATTGGTCTCTTTTGCCGAACCACTAAGTTGCGGGGACGTAAACACACCAGCATCGGTTGTCAAGCAATGCTAGGGGGACAAACACAGACACACACACACATATATACACGACGGGCTTCTTTCAGTTTCCGTCTACCAAATCCACTCACAAGGCTTTGGTCGGCCCGAGGCTATAGCAGAAGACATTTGCCCAAGGTGCCATGCAGTGGGAATGAACCCGGAATCATGTGGTTGGTAAGAAAGCTACTTACCACACAGCCACTCCTACGCCTATCAATTAGTTTCCTTAGGGGATAGCAACATTGGCAGTAACACACCTGAAAGCCTGGACAAAAGAAATGAGAATGTTTGTAAGATTGCTTAATGATGTGGTTACACCTGACACATCCTGGTATGCTTAATACAAATGGTACATGTATCAGTTCAGAGAATGCAGTATTTAATCTCTGGTGTTCTGAAGGTTCTATTTGACTAAGGGGTGATTTTCCTATTATCAACATCTAGTAGAGTGGACCGAGAGAATTTATAGGGTCACTGGCAGTAGAGATGTTGTCTTGCAAGACAAATGATCCCCTCTTCACTACATTAGTTTAATTTCAGAGCGGAAGCTCTATTATACATGTTGCCTTTGTTTGCATGGATATTTAGGGATTAGAAAGGTTTCTCTATATGGGATCATGAACATGTTTTGAAACAAATAACATAAATCTTTGTAAAAACAAAACGTTTTCAAAGTGTTTTTCTTCATATAAGGATGAACTATAAAATGAATCCATTAATATCTTAAATTAAACCCATTTAAATTTTTTTAAGCTATGATATATATTCCTATTTAACAATACAAATTCTTATTACAGAAAAATTCTTATCGAAAACCATGGGCAACAGACATCTGTAGCATAATTAAACATGGTGCTGTATTTGCTAAATGTCGTGCTTCACTGCCAAATATTGTTATTGAAACTTATTACCAAGATTGTCTTTTTGATGCCTGTGGGTGAGTAAAAGTTGTTTTTAAATCATTTGTACTTTTCTAAAACTTCCAAATAATTTATTTACAGGCAGTCAGTTATCATGTCCACAGGTTCCCTCTGCTGCTGGGGTGTGACACTTTTTCACACAGCTGTCCTCATCCAAACACAACACATGACCATAGCAACACAGTCGTCTCTCCTGCACACCACATCTGATTCCTCTTATGTTCAACTTTTCTCTCTGGGTGCTTACACTCTGTTGTGTATGCACACTGACATTACACATCCAGCAGAAAATACTAGCTTCATTCCTTGCAAGCTTATGCATGTCCTCAGCAACCATGACCCATGTAGCATGGCTGTTCACACACATGCGTCATACAGTCTACCTTTTACTCTGAGCAAGAGGCCCTTTGTCACCAGCTGAGGTAGGAGCTCTCTGAACTTTGCCCAGGCTATTCTTATTCTAGCAGCTATGCTCTCAGAGCATCCACCCCCACTACTGACTTGGTCACCTAGGTAACGGAAGCTATCAACTACTTAAACACATCAGCATCGGTTGTCAAGCGATGGTGGGGGGACAAACACACATACATATATATATATATATAAACATATATATGATGGGCTTCTTTCAGTTTCCGTCTACCAAATCCACTCATAAGGCTTTGGTCGGCCCGAGGCTATAGTAGAAGGCACTTGCCCAAGGTGCCACGCAGTGGGACTGAACCCGGAACCAATTGGTTGGTAAGCAAGCTACTTACCACACAGCTGCTCCTGCGCCTATTTAACATATAATGATAAACAAATTGACTTCAATTGAAACTTTACTTCTTTATTGTTGCTATAAATTATTGTATACATTTTTTTCTAAATCTCTAGGTGTGATCTTGGAGGAGATTGTGAATGTGTGTGTACAGCTATATCTAATTTCCATACAAAGTGTGCTATTTATGGATTCCCTGTACGATGGAGAAAACAGGATCTTTGCCGTAAGTTATAACCAGACCTTTTCTGAAATTATACCTTAAATGATTTAGATCATTTAGTGTTATTGCAAAGTTGTCTTTTCCAATTGGTTGTATTCAACTATAAAACTCTTATGATTTCAGCTAATGAGTGAACTCCACCGTTCGTTTATTATTTTCATCTTATTGTTGCTAAATATGTACTGGTTAAGAAAACAAATTTATAACGATAATGTTATCCCTGAGAGATACTTAACCAACCACTTTATTCTATACTCATAATATGCAAAACTGTGAAGGTGCAATGGCCCAGTGGTTAGGGCAGCAGACTCGCGGTCATAGGATCGCGGTTTCGATTCCCAGACCAGGCGTTGTGAGTGCTTATTGAGCGAAAACACCTAAAGCCCCACGAGGCTCCGGCAGGGGATGGTGGTGAACCCTGCTGTACTCTTTCACCACAACTTTCTCTCACTCTTACTTCCTGTTTCTGTTGTGCCTGTAATTCAAAGGGTCAGCCTTGTCACACTGTGTCACGCTGAATATCCCCGAGAACTACATTAAGGGTACACGTGTCTGTGGAGTGCTCAGCCACTTGCACGTTAATTTCACGAGCAGGCTGTTCCGTTGATCGGATCAACTGGAACCCTCGACGTCATATGCGACGGAGTGCCAACAACAACAAGAATATGCAAAACTACTAAATGCACTCCCTTACATTCTATGTACTTCTTTCTTATTCTATGCAAACCTATACATTCTTAGTATAGTCTTAAGAAGTAGGTGGAAAAGAAAACCAGCTGCATGCATATTATAAGCGAATTTCGATGTTTATGTTTGGTGATTTATAGGTTAAAAAAATAACTCAGACGGATATGTTTCCAGGAAATGGGAGAGTTCTAATATAGTAATCCATGAATTTAGGATATCCTTTTCTCTTTGTCTCTCACATTAAAATAATTTTATGGTGTGGTCAGTAGCCAAATTATTTTGCATTGTTGTTAGGTGCGTACACACACAACTGCTCTCTGGGCCTGAAGGATTTCGTGGAAACATTATATAAGGCACATTATATAAATCTGTCAAATTATTCTGTTTCCACAGCATGAAACTATTACCAGCTCTTATTTAAATACTGTGTTTATTAAATGATATTTTATTTCTCAATGGATAGAGTGCTTTATACATACATATATTTCACCGTTTCATTTTCCTGTCTTGTTTGCCGTCCGCCACTATCCTCCACGAAAAAAATTTAATTTGTGTTCGTGGGAAGAGCCATTTTAACGATGCGTCCTGCCCTAACTCTTCAAAATGCCAGTGTTTTAATGGTGGCAGCTGATGAAGGATATGTTCTCTATGTGGCCTGCTTGTTTTTTGTACCTTGTTTATCGTTTTGTCCATGTTCTTTTGCAACGTCAGGTACCCAGATATGTATCTATATGAACATGTAGATGAAGGTATGTACATACATGTACATATATATGCATATACTCATATACTCATATACAACTGCTGGAGATTGAAAAAAATCTGCAACTCTCCCACATAAAAGAAAGGGCAGACAAAGAAGCCTGGGTTATAGACAATATAAAATCTAACCCCAGAGCTTTCTACAAGTTTGCCAAAGAAACAGCTTCAGTGCACTGCAGGATAGGCCCACTCCTTGAAAAAGATGGTGCACTAACAGGAAACCCAAAGAAGATAAGTGAAATACTAAATGATCAATTCAAAAGTGTTTTCACTCCACCCCTAGGACACTTTCAAGTCAGCAATCCAACTGACTTTTTTACCACTGCAGATATAAAAGCAGAGTCAATGATGATTGATTACATTGATATAAAGGAAGACGATGTAATAAGGGCTATAGATGAATTGAACCCAAACTTAGCTACTGGCCCTGATGGATTCCCAGCAATCCTTCTAAAGGTATGTAAACGAGTCCTAGCAAGACCACTGCAGTCCCTCTTTCAGAGCTTCCTTGCATCTGGCAAACTCCCAAGAAAACTGAAGGAGGGGAAAATATGCCCTATTCATAAAGGAGGTAGCAGAGCGGAGGCCAAGAACTACAGACCTATCTCTCTCACCTCACACATCAGCAAAGTCATGGAACGAATAGTCAGAAGAAAACTAATCGCCTTCCTTGAAGAAAATGACTTGCTGCCTGACACCCAACATGGTTTCCGACCAGGAAGAAGCTGCCTGACTCAGCTCTTACAACACTATGACTGGGTGCTGAAACAGCTACTTAACCACTCAAATGTGGAAGTGATATATCTCGACTTTGCAAAGGCCTTTGATAAAGTCGATCATGGAATGATATGTCACAAACTGCATGATCTCGGCATAGTTGGAAAATTG
>NC_142954.1:11126783-11139283 GCF_046866305.1 Octopus bimaculoides | reverse complement strand
CAGCTATCCAATGTGAAAATAAGATGGTATACCTTGAATGTGGACCTGCCAATCCACCAACATGTTATGATGATAAATCTGCGAAAATATTTGCTAATTCTCCATCATATTGTGTTGAAGGATGTTTTTGTCCACCTGGGCTTCTCCTTGATGGTAAAATAATTATATTCAATTCTTGTGAATTTTATTTTGATTTATTTAATTTAGTGTTTAACTCTTTAGCATTTAAACCAGCCATATCTGGCCCAATATTCTACCTGGTCTCTCACACCTACCTTACAATGTCATTCTATCAGGTCATCCCATAAGTTCTGTCCGATTTTACCTTTTTTAAAACTGAATGAAATTTAATAGTATTTTAGAATGTCTAATGGAGTTCTTTGCTTTGAAACCAAAAGAGTTTTACATCGATGGAATTAAAAAGCTTGTAAATAGATGGAAGGAAGTCATAGATAATCAGGGAAAGTACATTGAGGATTAAATTTCAATTAAATATAACGTTTGATCACTTGTTTTCTTTATCCAAAATTTGGACAGGGATGACCTGATAGAAACAAAAAATTATATCATCAAAATCTCAAAGCTACAAGGTCATGAATGATTAATTAAAAACAGTGTAAATAAATAAACATTACACTTGACAGAATAATCTATATGCTAAAGGGTTAAAGAAGTTTATGTTTGGTTGAAAAGTTCATTTATATATTTTTATAAACGAGATAGAATAATACGTTTGCATTTTAAATACAGGTATATATTAGATATTACAATGGAATAGGTTTAAAAGCTGAAAAACTGATTTAGCAAAAATCCTGTCTCCTTAAGTTACTCAAGAATTTGTATCCATATAGACTACACAAAGCAAGTTAACTAATGAATCCCATATGTCTCCTTTTTTTTTTTTTTTAAACTCTTTTTTACTGGTTTCAGTCATTTGACTGTGGCCATGCTGGAGCACCGCCTTTAGTCGAGCATATCGACCCCAGGACTTATTCTTTGTAAGCCTAGTACTTATTCTATCGGTCTCTATTGCCGAACCGCTAAGTTACGGGGACGTAAACACACCAGCATTGGTTGTCGGGCAATGTTGTGGGGACAAACACAGACATACAAACATATACACACACATACATATATATACATATATACGATGGCCTTCTTTCAGTTTCCGTCTACCAAATCCACTCACAAGGCTTTAGTCTGCCCGAGGCCATAGTAGAAGACACTTGCCCAAGGTGCCACGCAGTGGGACTGAACCCGGAACCATGTGGCTGGTAAGCAAGCTACTTACCACACAGTTCATGGAAGAATTTCAGCTCAGACCTACTGGAGTACTTTTCCCATTAATGGTGGCAAGCTGTGTTGATTCACAGTGTAGTAGGATGAGTTACTGATTGTTTGGTGATTTTATTAAGGATAGAAATTGTTAACTCCTCAATCTGTCTCAAAAATGTATCTTTTTAGTAATTTCTCTATGGCTAACAAATGAATTTCAACAGAAAAGCATAACATCTTAGAGTACTGTTTTATATAAAGTATTTCTTTTGATATAGGAGGAAAGTGTGTTACCAGGGATGAATGTCCATGTCACATCGATGGAAAGTTTTTTTCTCCTGGATCAGTTATTTTGAAAAAGAATTGTATGAATTGGTAATGTATTACAAATTATTTACCTTTTCATTTTTTAAATCACCTCCACCATACTATGGTTTCTGAAATTATTAAATAAATAAATAATATTATTTACATTTGACGGATATTTGTCCTCATCTTGTTTGTTGTTAACACAAAGTTTCGGCTGATATACCCTCCAGCCTTCGTCAGGTGTCTTGGGGAAATTTCGAACCTGGGTTCTCATTCCTAACGATGTTACTATTATTATATTATTATTATTATTACTATTATTAATCAGGTCGCTGCCGTGAATCGAACTCGGAACCTTGGGGTTAGTAGCCCGCACTCTTAACCACTACACCATATGCCCGTAGGCAATTATGGGGTGAATTTTAAGGCTTATAAATCTATTATTTTTCTATCCTTCCTCAATACCGGTTCCCATATGCTATTCATATCTGCACTCGGTCTGCTTAGGAGGTTGTTGTGTCCTAGCATATGTGCTGCTTCTTTTAGTTTTCGTATTTTCCAGTGTTGTTCCCTGTCTATTATTTTAACTGTATTAATTAAATAAACAATATTTTTGATTAGGAAAAAGTAATTCAGTTTCCCTGAGTGATGCAGTTATCCAATGGATCACATTATCATTTCACACTTTCAGGGACTTCCATATGTTTCTTCTGGAGATTGTAGCAAGATGTTTGTTAGTTTGGTGCCATACGAATGGCATATTCATAGACTTCTTTATTAGTGAACACAGGACCTAGCAGACCATCTTGTCCTGAGAGGAACACAGCCCATTGCTTTTCCTGCAAGCTTGTCTATTACTTATTCTATATTCTAAGGCAAAAAAAATAAGTCAACACAGGAACTGCTACATAGATACTCGTCCTTTAAATAATGGTCAAACTATCTTCCATCCTAGCATGGGTTGGACGATATGACTGAGGACTGGTGAACCAGATGGCTACACCAGGCTCCAATCTGATTTGGCAGAGTTTCTACAGCTGGATGCCCTTCCTAACGCCAACCACTCCAAGAGTGTAGTGCATGCTTTTACATGCCACCGGCACGAAGGCCAGTCAGGCGGTACTGGCACCAGCCACGCTCAAGTGGTGTTTTTTACGTGCCACCTGCACAGGAGCCAATCCAGCGGCAATAACCTCCTGTTTACATATAAATGATTGATAGAATTCTGTTTAAATTACATTCAGCCACAGGTTTTACTGAGCCAAGTTCAGTGAGCTGAGTATTTGGTATTTAGTTTCATTTTTTTTTTTTTTACATGTTTCAATCATTAGATTGTGGCCATGCTGGGGCACCACCAGTCAACCAAATCCAACCCCAGTACTTATCTTTTTTAAAGCCTATTACTTATTATATCAGTCCCTTTTCCCACATTGCTAAGTTACAGGGATGTAAACACACCAACACCAGTTGTCAAGTGGTGGAAGGTACAAATACAGATATAAACACACACACACACACACACACACACACACACACACACACACACACACACACACACACACACACACACACACATAAATATATATATATTTATATATATGACAGGCTTCTTTCAGTTTCCATCTACCAAATCCACTCACAAGGCTTTGGTTGGTATGAGGTTATATTAGAAGACACTTGCCCAATATGCTATGCAGTGGGACTGAACCTGGAACCATGTGGTTCAGAAGCAAATTTCTTACCATACAGTGATACCTATGTCTATTGAAAAGAAAAATTATCATAATAAACAGTGATTTATTGTTTTTAATTGCTATTTTGTATTTCAATATCATATTATTTTCAGTACTTGTACCAAGGGTGACTTACTTTGCGTGAACACTACATGTAAAAAATGTAATATGGATGAGTTTGAATGTGCCCCAGGGACATGTATTATGAAAAACAGAGTATGTGATGGTTACATTGATTGTGAAGAAGGAACTGATGAAGAAGATTGTCGTAAGTTATATGTTTAATACTTTGAAACTGGTGCAATGGCTGAATAGAAAGACAACTGTTGATTTATAAGGTCATGAATCCATATCAAATAGCAAGTGGGGAGGGAGGGTGCACTGAAAGTGTTGCTGCTAGAATAAAAATAGCCTGGGCAAAGTTCAGAGAGCTCTTACCTCTGCTGGTGACAAAGGGCCTGTCACTCAGAGTAAAAGGCAGACTGTATGACACATGTACACGAACAGCCATGCTACATGGCAGTGAAACATGGGCCGTGACTGCTGAGGACATGCATAAGCTTGCAAGAAACGAAGCCAGTATGCTTCGATGGATGTGTAATGTCAGTGTGAATACCTGACAGAGTGTAAGTACCTTGAGAGAAAAGTTAGACCTAAGAAGCATCAGTTGTGGTGTGCAAGAGAGACGATTGCGCTGGTATGGTCATGTGGCAAGAATGGGTGAGGATAGCTGTGTGAAAAAGTGCCACACCCTAGTGGTTGAGGGAACCTGTGGAAGAGGCAGACCCAGGAAGACCTGGGATGAGGTGGTAAAGCACGACCTTCGAACTTTAGGCCTCACCGAGGCAATGACCAGTGACCGAGACCTTTGGAAATAGGTAGTACGTGAGAAGACCCGGCAAGCCAAGTGAGAGCACAATCTGTGGCCTCTGCCAGAAGTGTAGCCAGCTCACTAATCCGTATCTTTACTCCATTTGACACTAAAAACCTTGCTTGCTCATGTGTGATTTTGGGTGTGCACACTCATAGGGTAGAGACTATCATATTTAACACACAAATTCTTAACAAAGAAAAGGACAGAAAGAAATGATAATCAAACATTTGGGGAAGATGAAATTTGCAATGTGTGTCATGTTAATACCACTTTGAAGATTACCAGAAGTGAGGAATGAAAGTGTGTTCATGCGCAAGGGTACAGAAGGAGAAATAAGTTCAGAGAGAGAGGGGAGGAGAAAGGGTGAAAGAGAAAGTGTGTATGTGTGTGAATATTTGTTTATTTCGTTTTGTCTTAAATACATTGTATTACAAGATATCTATTTTGAATTTTCAGCATCAACAGTGGTTCCATATACTACATTTATGACAACAGGTTTGTGAAGATTATCATATGATATGATTTCTTATGTTTGTATCTTAATTCAGTATAAATGTGAATGTATGTATGTATGCATATATATATATATATATATATATATAGGTGCAGGAGTGGCTATGTGGTAAGTAGCTTGCTTACCAACCACATGGTTATGGGTTCAGTCCGACTGCGTGGCACCTTGGGCAAGTGTCTTCTATTATAGCCTCGGGCTGATCAAAGCCTTGTGAGTGGATTTGGTAGACAGAAACTGAAAGAAGCCCGTCGTATATATATATGTATATATGTATGTTTGCATGTCTGTGTTTGTCCCCCAACATCGCTTGACAACCGATGCTGGTTTGTTTACGTCCCTGCAACTTAGCAGTTCAGCAAAAGAGACCAATAGAATAAGTACTAGAACAAAGAACAAGTCTTGGAGTCGATTTGTTTCGACTAGAGGCGGTGCTCCAGCATGGCCGCAGCCAAATGACTGAAACAAATAAAAGAATAAATAAATAATAAACAAGCTACTTACCAAACAGCCACTCTTTATGTGTAACCGTAAACTAAAAAGTTTTTTAAAGGATTTGGAAAAAAGAATGTAAGAGATTCTAGATAACATTGAAACTATTTATATGGAAACATTCATTAACATAAGCAAATGACTTTAGTGACTGGTTAGAATTGTTTGCATGTCAGTTAAAAGAATTGTAATCAGTTGTATAAGCCGTTTGTTGTCCTGTAAATGGAGGAGTCATTATAACAAGTTGACATTGTTGTTTGTGTGTTTAGCAGTCATTATAAAAAATTATATAAGTTGTACATGGAAAAGAATTGTAATAATTACTATATGTCAATCATAATCACCTAAGGGAATGACTCAAATTAACGAGTCAACATTATTTTTGATTGCGAGTATACCAAAATGATTATGAAAATTGCTATATGCAGTAAATGTTAAAGAATTAGAATGATTTGTGTAAGTTAATTATAATCAAATAAGCAGATAACTAGTAGTAATGAGTCAACATTGTTGTTTGAATGATTGTCAAAATGATTATTTAAGTTAGTGTATGCTTATTATAATCTTGTAGTAATTACAATAATATGAAAGGCCCAATGTTAATCAGATAAGGGTGATATATCGGATAGAAAGTTCAGAGAAAGCATTTATCTCCCAAATGTAAGAAATAGATATAAAATTCTCAGAAAGATGGTTCAATTTATTCTCTCAAAACAAAATTTGTAATATGTGGAGTACTGATTATAACAAGTTAGTATATCCAGGTAAATAGAGAATTCATTGTAATATTTTCAGGGGCAATTAGAAGAATATAATAGTTATAATAGCAACAAGGTGAGGACATTAATCGGAGGAGGTCATACAATATCCAATATAAATTATAGTTATGGAAAGTATATATCTGGAATATAGAAAGATATATAGTGTTCATATGGACATAGATAATTTAATATTTTAATATCTCAAAAATGTAATGTAAAATAAGCTGAAGCATCTAGACAGCAGATCAGAATTGCTGATTATATGTGAATTGAAATGATTGCAAAAATCTGAAAACACAGAATAAAATCATGTGACGGTAATAATCTAAAACAGGGGTTTTCAAACTTCTTGACTTGCGGACCCCTTTATATTTCAGGCTTTACCTTATAAATGCTTATGAAATTTATACATAAATATTTGCTTAAAATAACATATATTTTTACATTTATTTATTTAACAGTATTTAACAAATAGGTTTATTGTCAATTAAAAGATTTCGATTAAAAACCATATATAGAATCAAATTGCTCATAAAAAGTATTTGCTGTCCACGGACCCCCTGTCTTGTCCTTGTGGACCACAGTTTGAAAACCCCTGATCTAAAAGACAAATTTAGGTTTTTGCTAGAAAGTGCAGCTAAAACAAGATTGTATTGTTCTTTTGTTATTTTTGTTTGTAGTGAACTTTGTAAATACACGTCAGAAATACACTAAATTCATTGCTGTACTTATTGTAAACTCTTACTTCATGAATGACATCCTTGTATATGATTTGGACACTTATCCCAAGCTTCTCTCAGCTTGAATAATTGCTTCAATGTGTCTGGGAAGAGATGCATACAAATCCTTCACCATCTTTGCATGTATGAGATGCCATTCTTTGTGACAGAGCTCCTACAGCTATTCAAGAGTGCATGGATTCTTCTGATGGACTCTTCTCTTTGGTATCATGGTTCACTCTTTCACCCTTCATGATGAACAAACGCCTAAAAAAATTAGCCAGAAAATCTTGAATGCAAGATATTTTAAAAGGCAAACACTATGTCATGTCAATAGTTTTAAATTACTACAAGTGAGAGAAGTTACAGATTTCATACAAAAGAGTACAGAGATGTGCTTAGGTTGTGAGTCTGTGTGTGTACAATGATTTCTCTTGAGGATAATATATATTCTGTTGTGTCTGGGGAGAGTCATTTTCTTATTGTGCCTTGAAATTTAACACACTCACCGTTAAAATTTCTACTTATTTCTTATTTTTATTTTCCTAAAATTTTCGGTGCATCTTGCAACTTTATCAATAGTCTTGACTCAAAATTTCAAGGCACAATAAGAAAATGACTCTCCCCAGACACAACAGAATATGCTTCAACACACGAAATCACATAAAAAATCTTGCAAACCAAATCCAAAAACGAAATATAATATATATGACAATTTCTATATTCTGAAATTTCAGCATCACCAACAGCACCTCCATACTCTGGATCTACACCGACAGGTGAGTGATTATATATTTATGTAATATAAATTTATGTTTATTTTGTCAATCAAGATATCTCATCATCATCATCATCATTATCATTTAGTGTGTTTTCCATGGAGGCCTGTGTTAGACAATTTGACTGAAACTGGTAAGCCGGGGGGGGGGGGTGCAGCAATGGGTCGTTCTTGTTATGTAAAAGAAGGGAAGACGACACTTCAAAACGACATTTTTTTTTAGTTGTTGCAGCACCCATTTCTCAAGTATTTTTGCTTTTCCAGTCTCTTTCAAGTGGTTGGAAATTGTCGTATACGTTACACCTAATTCAGAAGCAAGCTCTCGAACAGTTGTGTGTGGATTGGCCTCGACTAAGGCTCTTAGTTGATCGTTGTCAACATCCAATGGCCGACCACTACGCTTATCATCTTCAAGACTCTCATCACTGCTACGAAAGTTCTTGAACCAGCATTGTGTACATACGCACACATATAAACACAGAAGTATCTATGTAAAACAACAATATAAAGAGATAGTATCATATTTCACTTTTTAGCCCATCCCAAGGAACAAAAGCCTAAAAACTTAGCCAGAAAATAGTAAATGTAGGATATTTTATAGGCAAACACTATGTCATGTCAATAGTTTTAAATTACCACAACTGAGAATAGTTCCAGATTTCATGCAAAAAGAGTACAGAAAGGGGAGATGGGCTTAGATTGTGTGTCTGTGTGTCTACAAAGATTTCTCTCCAAGATGATATATATTACAATTTCCATATTCTAACATTTCAGCATCAACTCCATACTCGGCATCTACAGGTCAGTGATTATATATTTATGTAATATAAACTTGTGTTTATTTTGTAAATCAAGATAGATCTTAATCATGATCATCATCATCATCATTTAGCATCTGCTTTCCATGCTGGCATGGGTTAGACACTTTGGCTGAAACTGGAAAGCCGGAGAGATGCAGCGATTTCCAGTTTGATTTCGCATGGTTTCCATGGCTGCATGCCCTTCCTAATGCCAACCACTCCAAAGGATGATTTTTACCTGCCACCGGCAATGATGTTTTTATGTGCCTCAAGTATGGGTGCCACTTACATGGCACTGGTATTGGCCACACCTAAGATTTCACTTACCTTGATGAGTCTTCTTAAGGATGGCTTATGCCAAAGGTATCGGTCAAATCCCATTACCTCTGTGAGACCCAATGTTCAACTATCATGCTTCACCATCTCCTCTTATGTCTTCCTAGGTCTAGCTCTTCTGCAGGTTTCCTCTACAGAGATCTGAACTTCTTTACACAGCTGTATTCATTCATATGCATCATATGACCATACCAGTACAGTTGTCTCTCTTACACACCACATACAATGTCCCTTATACCGAATTTTTCTCTCAAGATGCTTACACCCTATTGTACATGTCCACTGACATTGCACATCCAGCAAAGCATATGAGCTTCATTTCTTTCAAGCCTACACATGTCCTCAGTAGTCTCAGCCCATGTTTCACTGCCACAGAGATAAATGAAGATGATGATATATATATATATATATATATACATATAAATATATGTGTATATATATACATATAAATATATATATATATATATATATATATATATATATATATATATATATATATATATATACATATATATATATATATATATATATATACATATATATATATATATATATATATATACATATATATATATATATTTATATATATATACATATATACATATATATATATATATATATATATATATACATATATATATATATATATATATATATATACATATATATATATATATATATATATATATATATATATATATATATATATATATACATATATAATATATATATATATATATATATATACATATATATATATACATATATATATATACATATATATATATATATATATATATATATATATATATATATATATACATATATATATATATATACATATATATATATATATACATATATATATATATATACATATATATATATATATACATATATATATATATATACATATATATATATATATACATATATATATATATATACATATATATATATATATACATATATATATATATATACATATATATATATATATACATATATATATATATATACATATATATATATATATACATATATATATATATATACATATATATATATATATACATATATATATATACATATATATATATATATATATATATATATATATATATATATATATATATATATATTTATATGTATATATATACATATAAATACATATATACACATATATATAGACCACATGGTTATGGGTTCAGTCCGACTGCGTGGCACCTTGGGCAAGTGTCTTCTATTATAGCCTCGGGCTGATCAAAGCCTTGTGAGTGGATTTGGTAGACAGAAACTGAAAGAAGCCCGTCGTATATATATATGTATATATGTATGTTTGCATGTCTGTGTTTGTCCCCCAACATCGCTTGACAACCGATGCTGGTTTGTTTACGTCCCTGCAACTTAGCAGTTCAGCAAAAGAGACCAATAGAATAAGTACTAGAACAAAGAACAAGTCTTGGAGTCGATTTGTTTCGACTAGAGGCGGTGCTCCAGCATGGCCGCAGCCAAATGACTGAAACAAATAAAAGAATAAATAAATAATAAACAAGCTACTTACCAAACAGCCACTCTTTATGTGTAACCGTAAACTAAAAAGTTTTTTAAAGGATTTGGAAAAAAGAATGTAAGAGATTCTAGATAACATTGAAACTATTTATATGGAAACATTCATTAACATAAGCAAATGACTTTAGTGACTGGTTAGAATTGTTTGCATGTCAGTTAAAAGAATTGTAATCAGTTGTATAAGCCGTTTGTTGTCCTGTAAATGGAGGAGTCCATTATAACAAGTTGACATTGTTGTTTGTGTGTTTAGCAGTCATTATAAAAAATTATATAAGTTGTACATGGAAAAGAATTGTAATAATTACTATACGTCAATCATAATCACCTAAGGGAATGACTCAAATTAACGAGTCAACATTATTTTTGATTGCGAGTATACCAAAATGATTATGAAAATTGCTATATGCAGTAAATGTTAAAGAATTAGAATGATTTGTGTAAGTTAATTATAATCAAATAAGCAGATAACTAGTAGTAATGAGTCAACATTGTTGTTTGAATGATTGTCAAAATGATTATTTAAGTTAGTGTATGCTTATTATAATCTTGTAGTAATTACAATAATATGAAAGGCCCAATGTTAATCAGATAAGGGTGATATATCGGATAGAAAGTTCAGAGAAAGCATTTATCTCCCAAATGTAAGAAATAGATATAAAATTCTCAGAAAGATGGTTCAATTTATTCTCTCAAAACAAAATTTGTAATATGTGGAGTACTGATTATAACAAGTTAGTATATCCAGGTAAATAGAGAATTCATTGTAATATTTTCAGGGGCAATTAGAAGAATATAATAGTTATAATAGCAACAAGGTGAGGACATTAATCGGAGGAGGTCATACAATATCCAATATAAATTATAGTTATGGAAAGTATATATCTGGAATATAGAAAGATATATAGTGTTCATATGGACATAGATAATTTAATATTTTAATATCTCAAAAATGTAATGTAAAATAAGCTGAAGCATCTAGACAGCAGATCAGAATTGCTGATTATATGTGAATTGAAATGATTGCAAAAATCTGAAAACACAGAATAAAATCATGTGACGGTAATAATCTAAAACAGGGGTTTTCAAACTTCTTGACTTGCGGACCCCTTTATATTTCAGGCTTTACCTTATAAATGCTTATGAAATTTATACATAAATATTTGCTTAAAATAACATATATTTTTACATTTATTTATTTAACAGTATTTAACAAATAGGTTTATTGTCAATTAAAAGATTTCGATTAAAAACCATATATAGAATCAAATTGCTCATAAAAAGTATTTGCTGTCCACGGACCCCCTGTCTTGTCCTTGTGGACCACAGTTTGAAAACCCCTGATCTAAAAGACAAATTTAGGTTTTTGCTAGAAAGTGCAGCTAAAACAAGATTGTATTGTTCTTTTGTTATTTTTGTTTGTAGTGAACTTTGTAAATACACGTCAGAAATACACTAAATTCATTGCTGTACTTATTGTAAACTCTTACTTCATGAATGACATCCTTGTATATGATTTGGACACTTATCCCAAGCTTCTCTCAGCTTGAATAATTGCTTCAATGTGTCTGGGAAGAGATGCATACAAATCCTTCACCATCTTTGCATGTATGAGATGCCATTCTTTGTGACAGAGCTCCTACAGCTATTCAAGAGTGCATGGATTCTTCTGATGGACTCTTCTCTTTGGTATCATGGTTCACTCTTTCACCCTTCATGATGAACAAACGCCTAAAAAAATTAGCCAGAAAATCTTGAATGCAAGATATTTTAAAAGGCAAACACTATGTCATGTCAATAGTTTTAAATTACTACAAGTGAGAGAAGTTACAGATTTCATACAAAAGAGTACAGAGATGTGCTTAGGTTGTGAGTCTGTGTGTGTACAATGATTTCTCTTGAGGATAATATATATTCTGTTGTGTCTGGGGAGAGTCATTTTCTTATTGTGCCTTGAAATTTAACACACTCACCGTTAAAATTTCTACTTATTTCTTATTTTTATTTTCCTAAAATTTTCGGTGCATCTTGCAACTTTATCAATAGTCTTGACTCAAAATTTCAAGGCACAATAAGAAAATGACTCTCCCCAGACACAACAGAATATGCTTCAACACACGAAATCACATAAAAAATCTTGCAAACCAAATCAAAAACGAAATATAATATATATGACAATTTCTATATTCTGAAATTTCAGCATCACCAACAGCACCTCCATACTCTGGATCTACACCGACAGGTGAGTGATTATATATTTATGTAATATAAATTTATGTTTATTTTGTCAATCAAGATATCTCATCATCATCATCATCATTATCATTTAGTGTGTTTTCCATG
>NC_142954.1:11092716-11122716 GCF_046866305.1 Octopus bimaculoides | reverse complement strand
TCTACAATTTTTAACCCAAGGTATATCATAATCATGATGATGATCATCATTTAGTGTCTACTTTCCTTGCTGGCATGGGTTAGAGAGTTTGACTGAAAGTGGAAAGCCAGAGAGGTGCAGCAAGTTCCAGTTTGATTTGCTTCCACTCTGGAGTCACCGGCAAGGAACTTGTCACAGATTTAACCGAGACATAGAATGTGACCGGCTCGAAACGAGACCCTTTATATAGGGATGAGAGACAAAACAATAAACAGAATAAAGGTTTCGGGCCATGCAAAGCCAACAATTAAAATAACAACACATATACAGCATAAAATGCCTTAGAGCTGCAAGACAAGACAAAAATGTGTGTATATATATATGTGTGTATGTGTGTGTATGTATGTATTTATACTTGTATTTCTATATATGTATATATGTATATATACATACTCATAAAAGCAGAAGTACAATATATGCAGATAGTGTCATATTGTAACCAACAGAGTGGTTATTTTGTATATTGTAACTCCTCATTGTAACCAACGGAGTGCCACAATGTATATATATATATATATATATATATATATATATATATATATATATATATATATATATACAACAGAGTTGTATATGTAAAACAACAATATAAGAAGATAATATCATATTTTACTCTGTACCCATCATGTGGAAGATGAAAATATTTGCCGGAAAAATCTTGAACGCAAGATATTTTTTAAACGCAAACACTATGCCATGTCAATAATTTTAAATTACCACAACTGAGAAAAGTTAGCGATTTTATATGTATGAGTATAGAAAGGGGAGAGGTTCTTAGTCTGTGAGTCTGTGTCTCTTGGATTGTATATCTCTTTACAATAATATATATTAAAATTTCTATGTCCTAAAATTTCAGCATCTACAGTACCTTCATACTCTGCATCTATACCAACAGGTAAGTGATTATATATTTATGTAATATAAACTTATCTACAATTTGTAACCCAAGGTATATCTTAATCATGATAATCATCAACATTTAGCAATTGCTTTCCATGCTGGCATAGGTTAGAGAGTTTGACTGAAACTGGAAAGCTAGAGAGGCGCAACTATTTCCAGGTTGATTTGGCATGGTTTCCATGGCTGCATGCCATTCCTAATGCCAACCACTCCAAGAATATAGTGGGTGCTTTTTACATGCCACCAGCATTGATGGTTTCATGTGCCACAAGCATGGGTGCCATTTACATGACATTGGTACCAGCCACGACTACGTTTTCACTTACGTTGAAGAGTCTTCTCAAGAATGACATATCGCAAAAGGTATCAGTCACGTGTCATTGCCTCTGTGAGACTCAATGTTCAACTATCATGCTTCACCATCTCCTCCTATGCCCTCCTGGGTCTAGCTCTTCCACAGGTTCCCTCCACAGTATTAGAGATCCGCCTTCTTTACACAGTGGTACTCATCTGTATGCATCACATAACCATACCAGCACAGTCGTCTCTCTTACACACCACATACAATATCTCTTGTACCAAACTTTTCTGTCAAGATGGTTACACCATGTTGTACATGCCCACTGACATTGCACATCCAGCAAAGCATACAAACTTCATTTCTTTCAAGCCTACACAAGTCCTCAGTGGTCTCAACCCATGTTGCAAAGTCCATGTAGCATGTACACTGACATACAGCATGGCTTTTTGCAGGTAGTAATCATACAGTCTGCTTTCAGTCTGTGGGAGAATCTTCTGTAGCCAGCAGGGATAAGAGCACTCTCAAATTTGCCCAGCCTATTCTTATTCTTGCAATTATGTTCTCAGAACATCCATGTCCACTACTAAGAAACTAGCTGGGAATGGAACCAAAACTACAAAACATGACTGGCTCAAAATGACAGCGTTAGTAGATGGATGAGGGTACAATATATGGAAATAGTGTCCATATTTCATGTTTAGCCCTTTATGGTGAACAAAATCCTTAAAAAATTAGCCAGAAAATATTACATGCAAGATATTTGAAAAGGCAAACACTATGTCATGTTAATAGTTTTAAATTACCACATGTGAGAAAAGTTAGAGATTTCATGAAAAAAAGTAAAGAAAGGGGAGATGTGCTTAGATTGTGTGTCTGTGTGTCTTAAATGATTTCTCTTCAATATAATATATATATTACAATTTCTGTATCCTAACATTTCAGCATCATCTCCACCACCTCCATATTCTGCATCTATACCGACAGGTCAGTGGATATATTTATGTATTATAAGCTTATGTTTATTTTCTAAATCAACACACATCATCATCATCGTCATCCTCATTTAGCACCTGCTTTCCATGGAGGTATGGATTAGACTGGAGTCTAATCCTGCTTTCCATGGAGGCATGGATTAGACACTTTGACTGAAACTGGTAAGCCGGAGATGTGCAGTAATTTGCTGTCACATTTGGCATTATTGCTATGGGTGGATGCCCTTCCTAATACAAAAGAATAAAGAAAGGGAAGATGTGCTTAGATTATGTGTCTGTGTGTATAAAATTATTTCTCTTCAATATAATATATTTTACAATTTCTGTTTCCTAACATTTCAGCATCATCTCCACCACCTCCATATTCTGCATCTATACCGACAGGTCAGTGGATATATTTATGTAATTTAAGCTTATATTTACTTTTTAAATCAAGACACATCATCATTATCATCATCATTTCACGTCTGCTTTCAATGGAGGCATGGGTTAGATATGTTGACTGAAACTGGTAAGCCAGAGAGGTGCTGAAATTTCCAGTCGCATTTGGCATTGTTGCTATGGCTGGACGCCCTTCCTAATGCCAACCACTTAGATGACATTGGCATCGGCCATGACTATTATTTCACATAGTTTGACGAGTCTTCTCAAGGGTGGCATATTACCACGTCATTATATATATATATATATGTATGTCTATTCATATATAGCCATAAACATATATTCATATATTATCATCTACATTTAATACGCGCAAATCTTGTCATGCGAATAGTTTTAAATTACCACATGTGAGAAAAGTTAGAGATTTCATGAAAAAGAGTAAAGAAACGGGAGATGTCCTTAGATTGTGTGTCTGTGTGTCTAAAATGATTTCTCGTCAATATAATATATATTACAATTTCTGTATCCTAAAATTTCAGCATCATCTCCACCACCTCCATATTCTGCATCTATACCGACAGGTCAGTGGATATATTTATGTATTATAAGCTTATGTTTATTTTCTAAATCAACACACATCATCATCATCGTCATCCTCATTTAGCGCCTGCTTTCCATGGAGGTATGGGTTAGACACTTTGACTGAAACTGGCAAACTGGAGTGGTGCAACAAGTTCCAGTTGCATTTGCTATGGGTGGATGCCCTTCCTAATGCAAAAGACTAAAGAAATGGGAGATGTGCTTAGATTGTGTGTCTGTGTGTATAAAATGCTTTCTCTTCAATATAATATATATTACAATTTCTGTATCCTAACATTTCAGCATCATCTCCAGTACCTCCATTATCTGCATCTATACCGACAGGTCAGTGAATGTAATTTTGTAATATAAGCTTATATCTAATTTTTAAATCAAGATAGATCATCATCATCATTTAGCATCTGCTTTCAGTGGAGACATGGGTTAGACACATAGACTGAAACTGGTAAGCCGGAGAGGTGCAGCAAGTTCCTGTCACATTTGGCATTGTTGCTATGGCTGGACGTCCTTCCTAATGCCAATGACTTAGATGACACTGGCATTGGCCACAAATATTATTTCATATAGTTTGATGAGTCTTTTTGGAAGGTGGCATATCGCCATAGGTCTTGCTCCCATATCATTACCTCTGTGAGTCCAAATGTTCAACAATTATGCTTCACCATCTCCTCCCATATCTTCCTGGGTCTACCTCTTCCCCAGGTTTCGTCCACCATGAAAGACATGCAGTTCTTTACACAGCTGTCCTCATACATATGCATCACAAGACCATACCAGCACAGTCGTGTCTTTTACACTTCACATACAATGTCCCTGATACCCAACTCTTGCCTCAAGATGCTTACACTCTGCTGTACATGCACACTGACATTGTACATCCAGCAAAGCATACTAGCTTCAATTCTTTCAAGCCTACACATGTCCTCAGTGGTTTCACAATGTTTCACTGCTATGTTGCATGTACACTGCCCTGTAGTGTGGCTGTTTTCTCACAGATATCATACATTTGGCCTTTCACTCTGAGGGAGAGATTTTGTTGCCAGGAGAGGTAAGAACTCTCTGAACTCTACCCAGTCTATTCTTATTCTTGAAGTTACACTTTCATTGTATACACATCAACTACTATCTTGTTCAGTTAGATAACGAATGCTGTCTATTACCTCTAGTTTGCAACACTGTCAGTTGATTGGTTATATTTTCTGTAGATTTTAGGTGTTTAGTGTATCTGTGTACTTCCCACACACAAAGACTATTTTCCCTCTTAATCTTCCTATGACATTGATATATTCCTCTGATATGTACCCCAAAATTAATTCGTTTTTTACTAGAAAAGACTGCGAGAGAAGGCAATCGGTGTTATATGCATATGAACTGGTTTAATAAATATATTCAACTTACACCTACTCTCAAACCCAGTGAACGTTAAAAGATATATATATATATATATATATATATATATATATATGTATGTGTATATATGTATATAGATATATATATATATATATATATATATATATATATACATATATTTGTATGTGTATATATGTATATATATATGTATATATATAGATATATATATATATATATATATATATATACATATATTTGTATGTGTATATATGTATATATATATGTATATATATATATATATATATATATATATATACACATACAAATATATATATATATATGTATGTATATGTTTTTATATACGTGTGTGTGTATTTACGTACGTGCATGTGTATGTAGATAGATAGATAGAATGATACATATGTGTATAAACATAGAGTTATATATGTAAAACAACGATATAAGGAGATAGCAGCATATTTCATTCTTTAGCCCATCAAGAAGAAGAAAATCCTAAGAAAGTTTGCCAGAAAATATTGCATGCAAGATATTTTAAAAGGCAAACACTATGTCATAACAATAGTTTTAAATTACCACATGTCAGAAAAGTTAGAGATTTCAAACAAAAGAGTAAAGAAAGGGGAGATGTGCTTAGATTATGCGTCTGTGTGTATACAATGATTTCTCTTGAATATAATATATATTACAATTTCTATATTCTTAAATTTCAGCATCATCTCCACCACCTCCATATTCTGCATCTATACCAACAGGTCAGTGAATATATTTATATAATTTAAACTTATGTTTATTTTTTAAATCAAGTTACCTTGTCATCATCATCGTCATCATTTAGCGTCTGATTTCCATGGAGGTATGGGTTAGACACTTTGGCTGATACCGGTAAACCAAAGTGAGGCTATAATAGAAGACACTGCCCAAGGTGCCACGCAATGGGATTGAACCTGGAACCATGTGGTTGGTAAGCAAGCTACTTACCAAACACCCACTCCTGCGCCATATATATACACATATGTATATGTATATATATATGTATGTATGTGTGTGTGTGTGTGTAAACACACACATAAACACAGAAGTATATATGTAAAACAACAATAGACAGAAATAATATCATATTTCACTCTTTGGCCCTTCATGATGAGCAAAAAGCTAAAGAATTTACACAGAAAATCTTGAAAGCAAGTTTTTTCAAAAGGCAAATACTATGTCATGTCAATACTTTTAGATTACCACATGTGAGAAAAGTTAGAGATGAAAGGGGAGTTATGCTTAGATTGTGAGTCTGTTTGTATACAATGATGTCTCTTGAATATAATATATATCACAATTTCTATATTCTGATATTTCAGCATCATCACCAGCGCCTCCATATTCTGCATCTATACCAGCAGGTCTGTGAATATATTTATGTAATATGAACTTATGTTTATTTTGTAAATCAATATATATATATATATATATATATATATATATATATATATATATCATCATCATCATCATTTAGTGTCTGCTTTTCATGCTGTCATGGGTTAGAGAGTTTGACTGACACTGGTAAGCCGGAGAGGTGCAGCAAGTTTCAGTCGGATTTGGCATGTTTTCTACGGTTGGATGCCCTTCCTAACGCCAACCAGTACAAGAATGTAATCGGTGCATTTTACATGTCATGGACATGGATGCTGTTATATCCCACCAGCATGAGTGCCAGTTATGTGACACTGGCATCGGCC
Source organism: Octopus bimaculoides (assembly GCF_046866305.1). Classification (NCBI taxonomy): domain Eukaryota; kingdom Metazoa; phylum Mollusca; class Cephalopoda; order Octopoda; family Octopodidae; genus Octopus; species Octopus bimaculoides. The sequence goes on along the minus strand of NC_142954.1, from coordinate 11,116,399 downwards.
ATGATTTCACTCAGCTTGAGGGGTCTTCTCAAGCATGGCATATCGCCAAAGGTCTTGGTTACTTGTCATTGCCATCATGAGGTCCAATGTTTGAAGATCATGCCTCACCACTTCATCCTGTGACTTCCTGGGTCTACGCCTTCCACAGGGTCCCTCCACAGTTAGAGATCAGCACTTCTTTACATGCCTGTTCTCGTCTGTATGCATCACATGACCATACCAATACAATCGTCTCACTTGAAAACTCTATCTGGTGCCTCTTATGCCCAACTTTTCCTTGAAGACGCTTACACTCTGTTGTACGTGTGCACTGACATTGCACATCCAGTGAAGCTTACTAGTTTCATTTCTTTCAAGCCTATGCATGACCTCGTTGGTCACAGCCGACATTTCACTGCTGTGTAGCACAGCTGTTTGCACGCAGGCATCATACACTCTGCCTTTTACTTTGAGAGAGAATTCCTTAGATACCAACAGAGATGGGAGCTCTCTGAACTTTGCCCAGTCTATTCTTAATCTTAGTAATAGTTTAAGCATTCTGCACAGTGGTTGGATAGAGATGAAGTGCCAAAACACAATCCAAAAATGAATATTGATCAAATAAAGCTAATGGTGTCTGTTTGGTGGCCCAGCGCTGGTGTCATCCACTACAGCTTCATGAGAACTGGTAAGTCAATTACAGATGTATCCATCAACCAATTGGATGAGATGATGAGTGAACTTGCAATTAAGCAATCGAGATTGGTCAATAGAGACAGGCCAATTCTCTTGCAAGACAATGCTCGACCACATGTTGCACAAAGATCACTACTCAAGTTACAGGAACTGAACTTGGAAGTACTCTGTCATGCACCATATTCACCAGACCTTGCACCAACTGACTATCACAGTTTCCAGTCAAGGAAAAAACTTCAAATCTGCAGAAGATACAAAAGCAGCCTAACATGATTTCATCACCTCTTGCTCTCTAGAATTCTTTGCTGTCGGCATAAATAAGCTACCAATAAAACGGCAAAATTGTGTTGATAATTTGGGTGCATACTTTGATTAACTGCATTGCTTTTAGTTGAGATAAAGTAAAATAAACTTTCAGTTCAAAATTGGACATTTCGTTCTTAATGACCTGATATATGTGTATATAAACACACAAATAAACATAGAATTACATATGTAAAACTACAATATAAAGCGATAGTATCATATTTCACTCTTCAGCCCTTCACAAGAAACAAAACCCTAAAACAATTACCCAGAAAATCTTGAATGCAAGATATTTAAAAGGGCAAATACTATCTTAAGTCAATATGTTTAAACTACTACAAGTGAGAAAAGCTAGAGATTTCATACAAAAGAGTACAGAAAGGAGAGATGTCCTTAGATTGTTTGTCTGTTTGTATACAATGATTTCTCTTGAATATAATATATGTTATAATTTCTATATTCTGAAATTTCAGCATCATCTACAGCACCTCCATATTCTGCATCTATACCATCAGGTCAGTGAATATATTTATATAATATAAACTTATGTTTATTTTGTAAATCAATATATATCACCATCATTATCATCATCATTTAGTGTTTGCTTTCCCTGCTGGGATGGGCTAGACATTTTGACAGAAACTGGTTAGCCAGAGAGTTGCAGCTAGTTCTAGTCGGATTTGGCATGGTTTCTACAGCTGGATGCTCTTCCTAACACCAACCACCCCAAGAGTATAATGGGTGCCTTTTACATGCCACTGACATGGAAGCTTTTATGTGTCGCAAGCATGGGTACCACACACGTGACATTGGCATCGGCCATGACTACGATTTCACTTGGCTTGACGAGTCTTCTCAAGGATGGTATAGCGCCAAAGGTCTCGGTCACTTGTCATTGCCTCTGTCAGGTCCAACGTTCGACGATCATGCTTCTCCACTTCCTCCCATTGTCTTCCTGGGTCTACCTCTTCCACAAGTTTCCTCCACAGTTAGACATTCACACTTTACAAAGCTGTCCTCATTCGTATACATCATATGACCATACCTGCACAGTCCTCTCTCTTACACGCCACATACAATGTCTCTTATACCCAACTTTTCTCTCAAGATGCTTACACCCTATTGTACATGCCCACTGACATTGCACATCCAGCAAAGCATATTAGCTTCATTTCTTTCAAGACTACACATGTCCTCATTGGCTACAGGTTAAATTCCACTACCCTGCAGCATGGCTGTTTGTTCACAGACATCATACAGTCTGCCTCTTACTCTGAAGGAGAGACCCTTTGTTACAGGGAGAAGAGCTCTCTGAACTTTGCCCAGCCTATTCTTATTCTCACATATTGGAGCATCTTCACAAGGAACAAAACCCTTCACAAGGAACAAAACCCTAAAAAAATTACCCAAAAACTCTTGAATGCAAGGTATTTTAAAAGGCAAATACAATATGTCATATCAATACTTTTACATTACCACAAGTGTGAAAAGTTAGAGATTTCATGTAAAAGGGTAGAGAAAGGAGAGATGTGCTTAGATTGTGTGTCTGTGTGTCTACAATTTCTCGTTAATATAATACATATTACAATTTCTATATTCTGAAATTTCAGTGTCACCTCCAGCACTTCCATATTCTGCATCTATACCGACAGGTCTGTGAATATATTTATATAAAATAAACTTATTTTTATTTTGTAAATCAAGATATATCATCATCATCATCGTCAGCATCATCATCATCATCATCATTTAGTGTCTCTTTTCCATGCTGGCATGGGTTAGAGAGTTTAACTGAAACTCGTAAGCCTGAGAGCTGCAGCAAGTTCCAGTCTGATTTGGCATGGTGTCTACAGCGGGATGCTCTTCCTAACATCAACCACTCCAAGAGCATAATGGGTGCTTTTTTACATGCCACATGTGTGGGTGCTTTTATGCACCAGAAGTATGGGTGCCAGTCATGTGACTCTAGCATCGGACATGACTACGATTTCACTTGGCTTGACGAGTCTTTTTAAGTTTTATATCCTGCCACAGGTTGGTATAGATAAATATATGTAGTGGATGTTTAATCAAAGTGTTCACACGAGTACTTTGCAAGACTACCTCTTTTTCGCCCTTTTTCTTTATTTGCCACACAGGGCAGAACACAGAGGGGGTGGTACAAGGATAGATAAAGTGGGGAAAAAAAGAAAACGAATGAAAAAAGATGGAGTTGAAAAAGGAAAAATGAAATGAATGCTACTCGACCTCACGACCGAGCAGTTTCATTGAATCTTTTTCTTACAACACATTAAATTACTTTTTTCCCCTTTTTTTCCTTCTAAAACATCATCTACTCAGTCAAAATGCTATGATAACAATAACAATTCTATATTGTATCCTATTATTCTTAATTACATGCTCTTTTTTTTTTTGTACACAATTACAAAACATTACTTATGCCATTGAAACATTACTGTGATAATCATTGTTCAAAATTGATTCAAAACTTTAAGGTTACAACGACCATTAATTTCTGTTGTCCCTGGATAAATTTCACTCAATCTTACCCTTAGGTTGTAATGAGTTCAGGTTGAGGTCTCTTCCTGTGTAGTAGACATCTCTCCTGCACTTCTCCCGCAACTTGTGACAATTCTCCATCAACACAAGAGAATACCTCACACTCAGGTGCGACCCCTCACGATCGCTCACGTCCACCTCCATATCAGAGCTCACCATCTCAACCTGCTCCCTCACTGAAACCCCTGCACTGTTGTGTAAAACGACAAGGCACCCTTCCCTGTGTGGGGGATTGGAAATCTGTGGCTCTTGCATGCTTGCATCACTTGTGTTTATGTCTGGTGGGGTAAGGAGAGGGCCGGTGTCTGCAGGGGAGGGGGTTGGGGTGTGGAGCGGGAGGGGAGGGACAGGAATGGTTTGCTGCCTTCTTCCCCTCCTCCTCTTCCTGTCCACCCCGTCCACTCTGTTGATTCCCCCTCTTGCACCCCGGCCCTCACTTCCATCCCTCTCAGTTCCCTTTACTACAACTGTCGGAGACACGGTCTCCACTGGAGCTTCTTTCGGTCCCTCTACAGGGGGTAAAGCACCTGGCTCCCATGTGTCTCAACTGTCCACACTTGCAGCACCTCGGCCTCCTGCCTCAACCCCAAGCCTCACTCCGTCTCCCACCGTTATGGCGCTGACCACTGCCTCCAAGTCATCTGGGGCATCCTGGATTATTATTTCCAGTGTTCACCCCAGCCAATTCTTCGCTGGTACCTCAGTCACCCGCAGGATAGCAATCCTTTCCTCGAAGGCCATCAAAATTGCTGCTACTATCCTGTCTGCGTCCACCTCCGGGGGAATTCCTTCCACCCTCACCCTGGATGCACATCTTCCCAGGTAGGTAGGTAGGTAGGTAAGTAGGTAGAAGGACTATTTCGTCTGTTCTCATGCAGGTCGCAGAATGACACCTGGCCATCGCCTTGCTGGTAAACTGCATCTCCTTCGTTGCAAACCTCAACCCTCTGGCAAGGCAGGCAATATCCAGCCAGATCGGTGATCTATGTGTCATACAAAGGAGAAATTATCTCAATATATTTTTATGCTCATAGCAATTGTTATTTTTGTATGTGTGTAATTACATACAAAGAGAAGCACATGCATAAACATTTCACACACAACATGAAAAAAATTTGCTGTATTTGGTCAATACTCTCTCTCATAATCAAAAACTCCATATAACTTTAATATTGAAGATAGATAGATTGATAGATAGAGACAAATAAAATCATTCCGTCATCATCATTTAACGTTTGTTTTTTCATGCTTGTATGGGTTAGAGAGTTGACTGAAAGTGGTCAGTTGGAGAGCTGTTCAAGGCGCCAGTTTCATTTGGCTTAGTTTCTATGACTAGATGACCTTCCTAATGCCAACCATTCCAAGAGTGTAGTCGGTACCTTATATTTGTCTCTGGCATGGATGATTTTACAACATGGCAACAAGTAAAAACATTTCTGCCATTTTAATACCATTTTAGAAATTACCCAAGATGAGTAAACATAGTTTCTAGTGCTATATTTTGTTTCTACCAAAATGTAAAATGTGTTATCTACTTTGCATTTCCAGCATCATCAAGCTCAACGCCATATTTAGTATCTACGCCAACAGGTTAGTAAATATTAAGATGAATTAAAACCATTCATATGCTACCATTTCAATTCATTGTGTGTGTGTGTGTGTGTGTGTGTGTGTGTATCAATACAAATGCATGTACATCTATATATCTTCATGTCAATATGGGGGGATATGCATATTAGGTTATAGGATTCTGTAAATGTGTGGATACATCTCACCATATATATATATATATATAAGTATAGTATATATGTGTGCTTTGATATGTATGCACACTCTCCCAATTTCTCTTTCCCCCCAGTATATATATATATATATATATATATATATATATATATATATATATATATATATATATATATATATATATATACATACAAAAATAAGAGGAATGACCAGCAAAAGTGGACTCCTATATGCTAGAAATGGATGCCGAATCATCTAACCACGAAAAATATGTTCTCAGTAGAAAATTAGCGACACAATAGACTGTAAAAGGACAAGACAAATGAAAAAATACGTTTTTTTTATTTAGTATTTTTTCATTTGTCTTGCTCTTTTACAGTCTGTTGTGTCGCTAATTTTTTACTGAGAACATATTTTTTCATGGTTAGATGATTCGGCATCTATTTCTAGCGTATAGGATTCCACTTTTGCTGGTCATTCCTCTTATTTTTATATGTAATATAATTTTAATCTTCAGATTTTTTAATATGCTAGACCACTGATTTTAATTGATTGATATCAATTTCTACCCTTATTAATCAATTTTATATATATATATATATATATATATATATATATATATATATATATATATATATATATACATATATACTGAGCATGTGTATGTCTGTGTCAAAAATAAGGAAAAGTAATACAGATATAGGTACACAGACAGACAGACAGATAGATAGATAGATAGGAAGATAGACGGTGGCAAATATAATCATTCCCTCATCATCATTTAACGCCTGTTTTTCAATGCTGGCGTGGGTCAGTAGGGTTAACTGAAATTGGTCAGTTGGAGAGCTCTACAAGGTGCCAATTTGATTTGGCTTGGTTTCTATGGCTAGATGACCTTCCTAATGCCAACCATTCCAAGAGTGTAGTCGATATCTTTTAATTGTCTCTGGCATGGATGATTTTCATCATGGCAACAGGTAAAAATCAGTCTTAAACAGATAGAAAAATACCTATCTTCATCAAACAAGAAGTTAGGTTGGTCGTTCTTGGCTTGACACTAATCAGCAGTAAGGTCTTCAGGCTGGTATATTCCGGCCTACACAGATGACATCACCATCATCGTGTCCAAGATTGTACACCTACAGAGGTCACGCAAAGGCAGTGGCAAGAGCAAATGTTAACCAGGATAAGTCAGTCAGCTTGTAACTCAGAACTTGGAGAGAAAAGACAAAGTCTAAATGTGTTGGACTACCAACAGGCTCCCACAGGCAGTGTCCGATAGCTTAGAAGCCTGTACAGGCAAGCTCAGGAAACCATCTTGCTAAGAGCTGGAGAAGCAGTAGTCAAAGAAGTCAGAAGATTTGACAATAATAATAGTTCTTTAAAGAGATTTTTAGAGAGTTCTTTCATTTCTCTCTGAATATTGTAGATTTCTTTTTGTGAGCTCATCTTTTATTCAGCAGTCTTTTCTATCTTTCTTGTATCTTCTTCGTTTTGATTTGACTCTGTTTTTACTTCCAAATACACTTTAGTCTCGTACCAACTTCATATTCCGCATTCTTTGTATTCCCAAGTTCACGCTATTTTTGCAGCAATGTGAAAACCTTCCACCTTACAAAGACTCCACTATACACATAAACCGATTCACGTTCCCCATCACACCTAACTGACTTATTACTGTTTTCCTACACACCTAATACTATGTCAAGTGTTCTACATTCCTGGCACTATTGCACTTATTCATGGCCTCACATCGACCGCATGGTGCTGAATACTACATAAACAATTCATATTGGCTTCCAGTACAAACTCCCAACACAAATTAACTTACCACATGTCAATGAGTAGGCTTTATAGTTCGTCCAAACAGTAAAAAGAACACCAAACTCATACTGCCTATGCTTTAAGCAGTAACAAACCCACAGTAAAAGTTTTTGTCCTGCCTTGGAAAACCAGAGATCGGTGATCTAATAAGTGTTGTTGGAAGGAGAAATTATCACAATATAATTTGTTGCTCATAACAATGTTATTTTTGCATCTGTGTAATTACATAAATACAGAAACTCATTCATAAGAATTTCACACACAACATGAAAACATTTGCTGTATTTGGTCAATACTCTCTCTCATAATCAAAAACTCCACATAACTTTAATATTTAATTTCTTTGGATTTAAACATAAACACTGTTAGAAAGAAAATGAAAGAATGAAATTTGCAAAGGGCAATTGTAGAAACATCTCTGCCATTTTAATGCCATTTCAGAAATTACCCAAAATGAGTAAACATAATTTCTCGTGCTATATTTTGTTTCTACCAAAATATAAAATGAGTTATCTACTTTTCATTTCCAGTATCATCAAGCTCATCACCATATTTAGGATCTACTCCAACAGGTTAGTAAATATTACCTTGAATTAAAACCATTTATATGCTACCATTTCAATTCATTGTGTGAGTGTGTATGAGTACAAATGCATGTCCATCTATATACCTTCATTTTAAAAAGGGGGGATATGCGTATTAGGTTATAGGATTCTATAAATGTGTGGATACAACTCACCATATATTTATGTATTGTATATATGTGTGCATGTGTGCTTTGATATATATGGATATACTTTCCCGATTTCTCTTTCCTCCCACTACACACACACACATATATATATATATATATATATATATATATATATATATATATATATAGGAAAATGAAAAATAATAATAACGCAGAATGCTAAACTGAAAGCATATTTTAATATAGATTTTTAACCGACTTTCATTGCATAGAAAATTTTCAAGAAGAGGGAGAATGAAAATGTTTTTTACAAAAAAGTAAAAAATAATATATAAAAAAAATAATATATAAAAAAATAAATATGTCAATACATTATATTGTCTTTGAGCATTTAAAGTTCAATGGTAATCCATGTAGATAATAGTTGGAAAAATAAGGATGCATGAAATTGAGAGTTGTGTTCGGTTTAAAAAAAAGAGAAAAGGGGTTAAAGGTTTATGTGTTAAGCAGGAAGTGTGGTGTCAAAACAGGAAGTGTGTGTAAGGGAAGACAATTCTGTGGGTTTTATACTCTTTAGTTGGAGTACTGGACTCTTTGTCAACAGGAAGTTTATGTCTGTTCCTAGAGAAATAAGGTCACTGGGGGGTTTGTGTGTTAAGAAGTGGTTGGAATTTCTCTATGAAAAGATTCTCCTTGTTGATTCTTTCTTGTGTGCAGATTCTGTCTTTACATTGATAGAAAGGGAATTGTCATTAACATAATTTGTTGCTCATAACAATATGTTATTTTTGTATGTCTGTAATTACGTAGATACAAAAACACATGCATAAGAATTTCACACAGAACATGGAAAACATTTGTTGTATTTGGTCAATACTCTCCCTCATAATCAAAAACTCCACATAACTTTAATATTTAATTTCTTTGGATTTAAACATAAACACTGTTAGAAAGAAAATGAAAGACTGAAATTATAAAGGGGCAATTGTAGAGACATCTCTGCCATTTTAATACCATTTTAGAAATTACCTAAAATGAGTAAACATAGTTTCTCATGCTATATTTTGTTTCTACCAAAATATAAAATGAGTTATCTACTTTGCATTTCTAGTATCATCAAGCTCAACGCCATATTCAGGATCTACTCCAACAGGTTAGTAAATATTACCATGAATTAAAACCATTTATATGCTACCATTTCAATTCATTGCATGTGTGTGTGTGTGTTGGTGCAAATGCATGTCCGTCTATATATCTTCATGTCAATATGGGGTGATATGCATATTTGGTTGTAGGATTCTGTAAATGTGTCGATACATCTCACCATATATTTATGTATGGTATATATGTGTGCATGTTTGCTTTGATATGTATGGGCATACTCTCCCAATTTCTCTTTCTTCCTACTACATATCAGTACATACATACACATATATATATATATATATACATACATATATATATATATATATATATATATATAGGTAGATAGATAGATAGATAGATAGATAGATAGATACACACACACATACTGAGTGTGTGTATATCTGTGTCAAAATTGAGGAAAAGTAATACGGAGATTGGTAGAAATATAGGTTGACGGCCATGGTTTTCATATGTCATGATAAACATTTTCTTTCTTCTTCTATTATCTTTAGGAAAACATGAATCTTATTAACTCACTTTTCTCCCCTACAAATCTTGTATTTATCAAATATGATTTTACTAATGTCTCTACTAAATACAGCAGCAAACCACACCCAGCCATTGAGCCAACAAATTTAGCTGCTATTGAGATTTTACCACAAGAATTTCAAATGTGATATTTTAACAAATCCCTTTTAATTCTTGTTTTAGTTGAAAATTGCAGATTTATGGATGGAATGGCAAATGGGCAATATATCCCAGATTCTGATATCTTCATGTCAACTAAGGAATCGCCAGAAGTGCTACGGCCATTTGGAACAGGTTGGAAAATAAAGCCATCTGCTTCATCAAAAGTTGAAGTTAAAATTGATAACAACATTTTGAAATATGGAGCAGCAGTTATTTTACGGAAGCATAACAATGTAGCTAGGTTTACCATAAGTTTTCAGAAAGATCATTCAAATGTAATTAGGGTAAGTGACATAAATATTTACTTTTATATTAGTTTAACCCTATAACATTCAGGTTTTTCTGTTAAACATAATACTTATTCATTCACATTTGTTTTAAATTAATTGTGGTTTAGTTCTAATTTATATCTCTGGTGGATATTTTATCGAACTTGACTAGGTATTCACGTAGTCTAAATATAAGACAAGACACTGGGTATTAACTACACTCTGTAAAGCTGTGTTCTCATAATATCATGTCCGGTTATTTTTCCAATAGACTTTTGAAGCAACTGAAAATGGTACAATACCACAAGGAACAAATGCAAGCCAGATTCTGATTCACTTTCAATCAGTAAAATCACAAGAACCAATGACTGTCACTTTGTCAATTATTGGCTGTTTCCAAACAATAAGTAAGTTAATCATATTTAATTCTATTTGATGTGCTTTAATGTGTTACTGCTGTGTTTGGTGTCTGTATGTGTTTGTTGATGGTTTTTCTTTTTTCTTTTACCTCACATATATCTATGTATATATATATGTGTGTATATATTATTACGCCACACACAGCCTTCTGAATTTTTCACATTGGCTTCCTGCACGAACTCCCAACAGGAATTAACTTACCACATGTCAATGAGTAGGCTTTATAGTTCGTTCAAACAGTAAAAAGAATGCCAAAATCAAACTGCCTATGCTTTAAACAGTAACATACCCACAGTGAAAGTTTGTTGTGCTGCCTTGGAAAACCAGAGATCGGTGATCTAATAAGTGTTGTTGGAAGGAGAAATTATCACAATATAATTTGTTGCTCGTAACAATGTTAATTTTGTATGTGTGTAATTACATAAATACAGAAACTCATTCATAAGAATTTCACACACAACATGAAAACATTTGCTGTATTTGGTCAATACTCTCTCTCATAATCAAAAACTCCACATAACTTTAATATTTAATTTCTTTGGATTTAAACATAAACACTGTTAGAAAGAAAATGAAAGAATGAAATTTGCAAAGGGCAATTGTAGAAACATCTCTGCCATTTTAATGCCATTTCAGAAATTACCCAAAATGAGTAAACATAATTTCTCGTGCTATATTTTGTTTCTACCAAAATATAAAATGAGTTATCTACTTTTCATTTCCAGTATCATCAAGCTCATCACCATATTTAGGATCTACTCCAACAGGTTAGTAAATATTACCTTGAATTAAAACCATTTATATGCTACCATTTCAATTCATTGTGTGAGTGTGTATGAGTACAAATGCATGTCCATCTATATACCTTCATTTTAAAAAGGGGGGATATGCGTATTAGGTTATAGGATTCTATAAATGTGTGGATACAACTCACCATATATTTATGTATTGTATATATGTGTGCATGTGTGCTTTGATATATATGGATATACTTTCCCGATTTCTCTTTCCTCCCACTACACACACACACATATATATATATATATATATATATATATATATATATATATATAGGAAAATGAAAAATAATAATAACGCAGAATGCTAAACTGAAAGCATATTTTAATATAGATTTTTAACCGACTTTCATTGCATGGAAAATTTTCAAGAAGAGGGAGAATGAAAATGTTTTTTACAAAAAAGTAAAAAATAATATATAAAAAAAATAATATATAAAAAAATAAATATGTCAATACATTATATTGTCTTTGAGCATTTAAAGTTCAATGGTAATCCATGTAGATAATAGTTGGAAAAATAAGGATGCATGAAATTGAGAGTTGTGTTCGGTTTAAAAAAAAGAGAAAAGGGGTTAAAGGTTTATGTGTTAAGCAGGAAGTGTGGTGTCAAAACAGGAAGTGTGTGTAAGGGAAGACAATTCTGTGGGTTTTATACTCTTTAGTTGGAGTACTGGACTCTTTGTCAACAGGAAGTTTATGTCTGTTCCTAGAGAAATAAGGTCACTGGGGGGTTTGTGTGTTAAGAAGTGGTTGGAATTTCTCTATGAAAAGATTCTCCTTGTTGATTCTTTCTTGTGTGCAGATTCTGTCTTTACATTGATAGAAAGGGAATTGTCATTAACATAATTTGTTGCTCATAACAATATGTTATTTTTGTATGTCTGTAATTACGTAGATACAAAAACACATGCATAAGAATTTCACACAGAACATGGAAAACATTTGTTGTATTTGGTCAATACTCTCCCTCATAATCAAAAACTCCACATAACTTTAATATTTAATTTCTTTGGATTTAAACATAAACACTGTTAGAAAGAAAATGAAAGACTGAAATTATAAAGGGGCAATTGTAGAGACATCTCTGCCATTTTAATACCATTTTAGAAATTACCTAAAATGAGTAAACATAGTTTCTCATGCTATATTTTGTTTCTACCAAAATATAAAATGAGTTATCTACTTTGCATTTCTAGTATCATCAAGCTCAACGCCATATTCAGGATCTACTCCAACAGGTTAGTAAATATTACCATGAATTAAAACCATTTATATGCTACCATTTCAATTCATTGCATGTGTGTGTGTGTGTTAGTGCAAATGCATGTCCGTCTATATATCTTCATGTCAATATGGGGTGATATGCATATTTGGTTGTAGGATTCTGTAAATGTGTCGATACATCTCACCATATATTTATGTATGGTATATATGTGTGCATGTTTGCTTTGATATGTATGGGCATACTCTCCCAATTTCTCTTTCTTCCTACTACATATCAGTACATACATACACATATATATATATATATATACATACATATATATATATATATATATATATATATAGGTAGATAGATAGATAGATAGATAGATAGATAGATACACACACACATACTGAGTGTGTGTATATCTGTGTCAAAATTGAGGAAAAGTAATACGGAGATTGGTAGAAATATAGGTTGACGGCCATGGGTTTCATATGTCATGATAAACATTTTCTTTCTTCTTCTATTATCTTTAGGAAAAGATGAATCTTATTAACTCACTTTTCTCCCCTACAAATCTTGTATTTATCAAATATGATTTTACTAATGTCTCTACTAAATACAGCAGCAAACCACACCCAGCCATTGAGCCAACAAATTTAGCTGCTATTGAGATTTTACCACAAGAATTTCAAATGTGATATTTTAACAAATCCCTTTTAATTCTTGTTTTAGTTGAAAATTGCAGATTTATGGATGGAATGGCAAATGGGCAATATATCCCAGATTCTGATATCTTCATGTCAACTAAGGAATCGCCAGAAGTGCTACGGCCATTTGGAACAGGTTGGAAAATAAAGCCATCTGCTTCATCAAAAGTTGAAGTTAAAATTGATAACAACATTTTGAAATATGGAGCAGCAGTTATTTTACGGAAGCATAACAATGTAGCTAGGTTTACCATAAGTTTTCAGAAAGATCATTCAAATGTAATTAGGGTAAGTGACATAAATATTTACTTTTATATTAGTTTAACCCTATAACATTCAGGTTTTTCTGTTAAACATAATACTTATTCATTCACATTTGTTTTAAATTAATTGTGGTTTAGTTCTAATTTATATCTCTGGTGGATATTTTATCGAACTTGACTAGGTATTCACGTAGTCTAAATATAAGACAAGACACTGGGTATTAACTACACTCTGTAAAGCTGTGTTCTCATAATATCATGTCCAGTTATTTTTCCAATAGACTTTTGAAGCAACTGAAAATGGTACAATACCACAAGGAACAAATGCAAGCCAGATTCTGATTCACTTTCAATCAGTAAAATCACAAGAACCAATGACTGTCACTTTGTCAATTATTGGCTGTTTCCAAACAATAAGTAAGTTAATCATATTTAATTCTATTTGATGTGCTTTAATGTGTTACTGCTGTGTTTGGTGTCTGTATGTGTTTGTTGATGGTTTTTCTTTTTTCTTTTACCTCACATATATCTATGTATATATATATGTGTGTATATATTATTACGCCACACACAGCCTTCTGAATTTTTCACATTGGCTTCCTGCACGAACTCCCAACAGGAATTAACTTACCACATGTCAATGAGTAGGCTTTATAGTTCGTTCAAACAGTAAAAAGAATGCCAAAATCAAACTGCCTATGCTTTAAACAGTAACATACCCACAGTGAAAGTTTGTTGTGCTGCCTTGGAAAACCAGAGATCGGTGATCTAATAAGTGTTGTTGGAAGGAGAAATTATCACAATATAATTTGTTGCTCGTAACAATGTTAATTTTGTATGTGTGTAATTACATAAATACAGAAACTCATTCATAAGAATTTCACACACAACATGAAAACACTTTGCTGTATTTGGTCAATACTCTCTCTCATAATCAAAAACTCCACATAACTTTAATATTTAATTTCTTTGGATTTAAACATAAACACTGTTAGAAAGAAAATGAATGACTGAAATTATAAAAGGGCAATTGTAGAGACATCTCTGCCATTTTAATACCATTTTAGAAATTACCTAAAATGAGTGAACATAATTTCTAGTGCTATATTTTGTTTCTACCTAAATGTAAAATGAGTTATCTACTTTGCATTTCTAGTATCATCAAGCTCAACGCCATATTTAGGATCTACTCCAACAGGTTAGTAAATATTACCTTGAATTAAAACCATTTATATGCTACCATTTCAATTCATTGCATGTGTGTGTGTGTTAGTAGAAATGCATGTCCGTCTATATATCTTCATGTCAATATGGGGTGATATGCATATTTGGTTCTAGGATTCTGTAAATGTGTGGATACATATCACCATATATTTATGTATTGTATATATGTGTGCTTTGATATGTATACATATACTCTCCCGATTTCTCTTTCCCCCCACTACATATACATATATATATATATATATATATATATATATATATATATATATATATATAGGAAAATGAAAAATAATAAGGCAGAATGCTAAACCGAAAGCATATTTTAATATAGATTGGAAAATTTTCAAGAAGAGGGAGAATGAAAATGTTTTTTACCAGAAAGTATAAAAAAATATATATACCAATATATTATATTGTCTTTGAGCTTTTAAATTTCAATGGTAATCCATGTAGATAATAGTTGGAAAAATAAGGATGCATGAAGATTGAGAGTTGTGTTAGGTTTAAAAAAAAGAGAAAAGGTTTGTGTTAAGCAGGAAGTGTGATGTCAAAACAGGAAGTGTGGTCTCAAAAGAGGAAGTGTGTCTAAGGGAAGACAATTCTGTGGGTTTTATACTCTTTAGTTGGAGTACTGGACTCTTTGTCAACAGGAAGTTTATGTCTGTTCCTAGAGAAATAAGGTCACTGGGGGGTTTGTGTGTTAAGAAGTGGTTGGAATTTCTCTATGAAAAGATTCTCCTTGTTGATTCTTTCTTGTGTGGAGATTCTATCTTTACATTGATAGAAAGGGAATATAAGGAATTTAGGTAAAAAGAATGCCAAAATAATTTTGCCTATGCTTTAAACAGTAATAAACCTACAGTAAATGTTTTTGTCCTGCCTTGGAAAATCAGAGATCAGTGATCTAACATGTGTCGTACAAAGTTGAAATTATCATTAACATAATTTGTTGCTCATAACAATATATTAATTTTGTATGTGTGTAATTACATAAATACAAAAACACATGCATAAGTATTTCACACACAACATGAAAACACTTTGCTGTATTTGGTCAATACTCTCTCTCATAATCAAAAACTCCACATAACTTTAATATTTAATTTCTTTGGACTTAAACATAAACACTGTTAGAAAGAAAATAAAAGACTGAAATTATAAAGGGGCAATTGTAGAGACATCTCTGCCATTTTAATACCATTTTAGAAATTACCTAAAATGAGTGAACATAATTTCTAGTGCTATATTTTGTTTCTACCAAAATGTAAAATGAGTTATCTACTTTGCATTTCCAGGATCATCAAGCTCAACGCCATATTCAGGATCTACTCCAACAGGTTAGTAAATATTACCATGAATTAAAACCATTTATATGCTACCATTTCAATTCATTGCATGTGTGTGTGTGTTAGTGCAAATGCATGTCCGTCTATATATCTTCATGTCAATATGGGGGGATATGCATATTTGGTTGTAGGATCCTGTAAATGTGTGGATACATCTCACCATATATTTATGTATTGTATATATGTGTGCTTTGAGATGTATGGGCATACTCTCCCAATTTCTTTCTTCCTACTACATATCAGTACATACATACACATATATATTTATATATATATATATATATATAGATAGATAGATAGATAAATAGATAGATACACACACACATACTAAGTGTGTGTATATCTGTGTCAAAATTGAGGAAAAGTAATACAGAGATTGGTAGAAATATAGATTGACAGCCACGGTTTTCATATGTCATGATAAACATTTTATTTCTTCTTCTATTATCTTTAGGAAAACATGAATCTTATTAACTCACTTTTCTCCCCTACAAATTTTCTATTTATCAAAAATGATGTTATTAATGTCTCTACTAAATACAACAGTGAACTGTACCCTACCATTGAGCCAAAGAATTCAGCTACTGTTGAGATTTTACCTCATGAATTTCAAATTTGATATTTTAACAAAACCCTTTTAATTCTTGTTTTAGTTGAAAATTGCAGATTTATGGATGGAATGGCAAATGGGCAATATATCCCAGATTCTGATATCTTAATGACAACTAAGGAATCTCCAGAAGTGTTACGGCCATTTGGAACAGGTTGGAAAATAAAGCCATCTGCTTCATCAAAAGTTGGAGTTAAAATTGATAACAACATTTTGAAATATGGAGCAGCAGTTATTTTACAGAAGCATAAAAATGTAGCTACGTTTACCATAAGTTTTCAGAAAGATCATTCAAATGTAATTAGGGTAAGTGACATAAATATTTACTTTTATATTAGTTTAACCCTTTAACATTCAGGTTTTTCTGTTAAACATAATACTTATTCATTCACATTTGTTTTAAATTAATTATGCATTATCTTATTGTTTTGAGATTTTAATAATGTGAATAAACTGGTTTAGTTCTAATTTATATCTCTGGTGGATATTTTATCGAATATGACTAGGTATTCACATAGTCTAAATATAAGACAAGACACTGGGTATTGACTACACTCTGTAAAGCTGTGTTCTCTTAATATCATGTCTGGTTCTTTGTTCAATAGACTTTCGAAGCAACTGAAAACGGTACAATACCACAAGGAACAAATGCAAGCCAGATTCTGATTCACTTCCAATCAGTAAACTCACAAGAACCAATGACTGTCACTATGTCAATTATTGGCTGTTTCCAAACAATAAGTAAGTTAATCATATTTAATTCCATTTGATGTGCTTTAATGTGTTACTGCTGTTTGGTGTCTGTATGTGTTTGTTTCTGGTTTTTCTTTTTTCTTTTACCTCACATATATCTATGTATATATATATGTGTGTATATATTATTACGCCACACACAGCCTTCTGAATTTTTCACATTGGCTTCCTGCACGAACTCCCAACAGGAATTAACTTACCACATGTCAATGAGTAGGCTTTATAGTTCGTTCAAACAATAAAAAGAATGCCAAAATCATACTGCCCATGCTTTAAACAGTAACATACCCACAGTGAAAGTTTGTTGTGCTGCCTTGGAAAACCAGAGATCGGTGATCTAATATGTGTTGTTGGAAGGAGAAATTATCACAATATAATTTGTTGCTCATAACAATGTTAATTTTGTATGTGTGTAATTACATAAATACAGAAACTCATTCATAAGAATTTCACACACAACATGAAAACAATTTGCTGTATTTGGTCAATACTCTCTCTCATAATCAAAAACTCCACATAACTTTAATATTTAATTTCTTTGGATTTAAACATAAACACTGTTAGAAAGAAAATGAATGACTGAAATTATAAAAGCGCAATTGTAGAGACATCTCTGCCATTTTAATACCATTTTAGAAATTACCTAAAATGAGTGAACATAATTTCTAGTGCTATATTTTGTTTCTACCTTAATGTGAAATGAGTTATCTACTTTGCATTTCTAGTATCATCAAGCTCAACGCCATATTCAGGATCTACCCCAACAGGTTAGTAAATATTACCATGAATTAAAACCATTTATATGCTACCATTTCAATTCATTGCATGTGTGTGTGTGTGTTAGTAGAAATGCATGTCCGTCTATATATCTTCATGTCAATATGGGGGGATATGCATATTTGGTTCTAGGATTCTGTAAATGTGTGGATACATATCACCATATATTTATGTATTGTATATATGTGTGCTTTGATATGTATACATATGCTCTCCGGATTTCTCTTTCCCCCCACTATATATATATATATATATATATATATATATATATATATATATAGGAAAATGAAAAATAATAATAAGGCAGAATGCTAAACCGAAAGCATATTTTAATATAGATTGGAAAATTTTCAAGAAGAGGGAGAATGAAAATGTTTTTTACCAGAAAGTAAAAAATAATATATAAAAAAATAAATATACCAATACATTATATTGTCTTTCAGCTTTTAAATTTCAATGGTAATCCATGTAGATAATAGTTGGAAAAATAAGGATGCATGAAGATTGAGAGCTGTGTTAGGTTAAAAAAAAAGAGAAAAGGTTTATGTGTTAAGCAGGAAGTGTGGTGTCAAAACAGGAAGTGTCGTCTCAAAACAGGAAGTGTGTCTAAGGGAAGACAATTCTCTTTAGTTGGAGTACTGGACTCTTTGTCAACAGGAAGTTTATGTTTGTTCCTAGAGAAATAAGGTCACTGGGGGGTTTGTGTGTTAAGAAGTGGTTGGAATTTCTCTATGAAAAGATTCTCCTTGTTTATTCTTTCTTGTGTGGAGATTCTGTCTTTACATTGATAGAAAGGGAATATAAGGAATTTAGGTAAAAAGAATGCCAAAATAATTTTGTCTATGCTTTAAACAGTAATAAACCTACAGTAAATGTTTTTGTCCTGCCTTGGAAAATCAGAGATCAGTGTTCTAACATGTGTCGAACAGATTTGAAATTATCATTAATATAAGTTGTTGCTCAAAACAATATGTTATTTTTGTATATCTGTAATTACATGAATACAGAAACACAAGCATAAGAATTTCACACAGAACATGGAAAACATTTGTTGTATTTGGTCAATACTCTCTCTCATAATCAAAGACTCCATATAACTTTAATATTTAATTTCTTTGGATTTAAACATAAACACTGTTAGAAAGAAAATGAATGACTGAAATTTGCAAAAGGCAATTGTAGAAACATCTCTGCCATTTTAATACCATTTTAGAAATTACTTAAAATGAGTAAACATAGTTTCTCATGCTATATTTTGTTTCTACCAAAATATAAAATGAGTTTTCTACTTTGCATTTCCAGTATCATCAAGCTCAACGCCATATTCAGGATCTTCTCCAACAGGTTAGTAAATAGTACCATGAATTAAAACCATTTATATGCTACCATTTCAATTCATTGCATGTGTGTGTGTGTTAGTGCAAATGCATGTCCCTCTATATATCTTCATGTCAATATGGGGGGATATGCATATTTGGTTGTAGGATTCTGTAAATGTGTGGATATATCTCACCATATATTTATGTATTGTATATATGTTTGCTTTGATATGTATGGGCATACTCTCCCAATTTCTCTTTCTTCCTACTACATATCAGTACATACATACACATATATATTTATATATATATATATATAGATAGATAGATAAATAGATAGATACACACACACATACTGAGTGTGTGTATATCTGTGTCAAAATTGAGGAAAAGTAATACAGAGATTGGTAGAAATATAGATTGACAGCCATGGTTTTCATATGTCATGATAAACATTTTATTTCTTCTTCTAATATCTTTAGGAAAACATGAATCTTATTAACTCACTTTTCTCCCCTACAAATCTTGTATTTATCAAAAATGATGTTATTAATGTCTCTACTAAATACAACAGCGAACTGTACTCTACCATTGAGCCAAAGAATTTGGCTACTGTTGAGATTTTACCTCATGAATTTCAAATGTGATATTTTAACAAAACCCTTTTAATTCTTGTTTTAGTTGAAAACTGCAGATTTATGGATGGAATGGCAAAAGGGAAATTTATCCCAGATTCTGATATCTTCATATCCACTAAGGAATCTCCAGAAGTGCTACGGCCATTTGGAACAGGTTGGAAAATAAAGCCATCTGCTTCATCAAAAGTTAGAGTTAAAATTGATAACAACATTTTGAAATATGGAGCAGCAATTATTTTACAGAAGCATAAAAATGTAGCCACGTTTACCATAAGTTTTCAGAAAGATCATTCAAATGTAATTAGGGTAAGTGACATAAATATTTACTTTTATATTAATTTAACCTTTTAAAATTTAGATTTTTCTTTTAAACATAAAGTTTATTCATTCACATTTGTTTTAAATTAATTATGCATTATTTTGTGGCTTTGAAATTTTAATGATATAATTGTCTATTTTGAGAATCACATTGTAGGCATTTAATGACTAGAAGGCATTTAATTTGATATTATACTGTTTTAGCTATCTTTGTACTTGTTATGATCGTATACCTGAAATATCATCGTATATTTTAATTGAACACTGCATAATGAAAAAGAAGAAATGGCACATTCCATATGGCAATTCCAGTGTAATCCATTGGTTACATTTATGGATTTCAGATTCTAATGACTGTTTAATTTTCTGTAGTCTAAATATAAGACAAGACACTGGGTATTAACTTCA
Source organism: Octopus bimaculoides (assembly GCF_046866305.1). Lineage (NCBI taxonomy): Eukaryota > Metazoa > Mollusca > Cephalopoda > Octopoda > Octopodidae > Octopus > Octopus bimaculoides. Next base: position 11,095,700 of record NC_142954.1, on the reverse strand, counting down.
CTCTGTAAAACTGTGTTCTCTTAGTATCATATCCGGTTCTTTTTTCAATAGACTTTTGAAGCAACTGAAAATGGTACAATACCACAAGGAACAAATGCAAGCCAGATTCTGATTCACTTTCAATCAGTAAACTCAGAAGAACCAATGTCTGTCACTATGACAATTATTGGCTGTTTCCAAACAATAAGTAAGTTAATCATATTTCATTGTATCTGATGTGCTTTAATGTGTTACTGCTGTGTTTGGTGTCTGTATGTGTTTGTTTCTGGTTTTTCTTTTTTCTTTTACCTTACATATATCTATGTATATAAATGTGTGTATATATTATTACGCCACACACAGCCTCCTGAATTTTTCACATCGGCTTCCAGCATGAACTCCCAACACGAATTAACTTACCACATGTCAATGAGTAGGCTTTATAGTTCGCCCAAACAGTAAAAATAACACCAAAATCATACTGCCTATGCTTCAAATATTAACAAACCCACAGTAAAAGTTTGTTGTCCTGCGTTAGAAAACCAGAGACCGGTGATCTAACATGTGTCGTACAAAGGAGAAATTATCTCAGTATAATTTCTTGCTCAATATAATTTCTTGCTCAATATAATTTCTTGCTCATAACAATATGTTATTTTTGTATGTGTGTAATTACATAAATACAGAAACTGATTCATAAGAATTTCACACACAACATGAATACAATTTGCTGTATTTGGTCAATACTCTCTCTCATAATCAAAAACTCCATATAACTTTAATATTTAACTTCTTTCGAATTAAACATAAACACTAATCGAAAGAAAATGAAAGACTGCAATTTGAGAAAGCAATTGTAGAAACATATCTGCTATTTTAATACCATTTTAGAAATTACCCAAAATGAGTAAACATAGTTTCTAGTGCTATATTTTGTTTCTACCTGAATGTAAAATGAGTTATCTACTTTGCATTTCCAGTATCACCAAGCTCAACGCCATATTTAGGATCTACTCCAACAGGTTAGTAAATATTACCTTTGAATTAAAACCATTTATACGCTACCATTTCAGTTTATTGTGTGAGTGTGTATAAGTACAAATGTATGTACATCTATATATATTCATGTCAATATGGGGGGATATGCATATTAGGTTATAGGATTCTGTGAATGTGTGGATACATCTCACTATATATTTATGCATTGTATATATGTGTGCGTGTGTGCTTTGATATGTATGGACATACTCTCCCAATTTCTCCCCCCCCCCCCACACTACGTATATGTACATACATACGTATATATATATTTTTACATATATATATATATATATATATATATAGAGAGAGAGATAGAGAGAGAGAGGGGGATATATATATATATATACACACACACACACACATACTGAGTGTGTTTATGTTTGTGTCAAAAGTGAGGAAAAGTAATACAGAGATAGGTTAAAATATTGATGGATAGATAGATAGATAGACAGACAGACAAACACAAATAAAATCATTCCATCATCATCATCATTTAACGTTTTTTTTTTCCATGCTGGCATGGGTTAGAGGGGTTGACTGAAATTGGTCTGTTGGAGAGCTGTACCAACAAACATATTTTTGAATTTAAAAAAACTAACATTTTCAATGGTTCTCTTTCTTTTAATTGACATGAATGGTGGCTTGAATGGTTGAGATGGCATAGATTGGTACTTGTATAATGGTATACAAAGAGGAACTGGTATATATACAGATCATAACTAAAAGAGATGAGAAAACAGTCAATATATTTTGTTGATGCATTCCACACATGTCAAATGTCAATTTTGATATCTAATGTGTTAACACTTCAACAAAAGCACAAAGTGAATGTAAATTATAAGAAGCAAATTTGGAAAAAGTAATAGTGGAAAAATGTATTTCACATTAGTACCATTTTGAAAATTAACAAAAGAAAGGAATCAAGGTTTTTAAGTCACATCTTTAGGGGAGTAGCAATTAACTGAGAGTTTGCTTGAGTTTTAGATATGTATTTTATTTTGTCTTAAATGCAGTTTGGAATAAAATATCTATTTTGAATTTCTAGTATCTTCCGTATCAACACCGTATTTGGAATCCACAGCAACAGGTTTGTATATATTATTATGCATTAAAAACAATATGTGTGATACCATTTAATTCATCAGGTGGATGTGTGTCTGCATATGTGTGTGAGTGTGCACGTGTGTCTGTGTGTATTTGTGTGTATGAATTTTTGTATGTGTACATTTTTGTGTAAGTGTAAATTCACAAGTTTGTGCATGTGAGTGTAGTTGTATCAGAACTCCTAGTATAATTTTGTTGTTGGCATTCCGTCGGTTATGACCTCGAGGGTTCCAGTTGATCCGATCAATGGAACAGCCTGCTCGTGAAATTAATGTGCAAGTGGCTGAGCACTCCACAGACACGTGTACCCTTAACGTAGTTCTCGGGGATATTCAGCGTGACACAGTGTGACAAGGCTGACCCTTTGAATTACAGGCACAACAGAAACAGGAAGTAAGAGTGAGAGAAAGTTGTGGTGAAAGAGTACAGCAGGGTTCGCCCCCCCCCCCCCACCCTGCTGGAGCCTCGTGGAGCTTTAGGTGTTTTCGCTCAATAAACACTCACAACGCCTGGTCTGGGAATCGAAACCGCGATCCTATGACCACGAGTTCACTGCCCTAACCACTGGACCATTGCGCCTCCACCCTAGTATAATATATTGAGAAAATCAGGAATTCAATAAGTAAAAGACAACTCAATTGGTCACAACTGGAAACAAAATTTTGCCCTGATAAAGGCAAAATATATAATGACCATCACTGTTAACTTTTTTCTGATATAATTTGGAAAAGGCAATAGTGGAAAACATGTATGTCAGATTTGTGCCATATTGAAAATTACCAAAAGAAAGGAATCAAGGTTTTTCAGCCTCATCAGTGGGGAAGAAACCATTGTGTGAGAGTCGCTTGAGTTATGGGTAT